>NC_080707.1:3036912-3152424 GCF_943734765.1 Anopheles ziemanni
TGCATCGTGCCTTAGAAACAGCATCAGACGAGGCAAACATTGTATCGTCAGAGACAAAATCTGTTTTCTTAGCAACAAATGTTGGTGCGTTAGGTAAAATACTGATACCTCACAACGGCTGTACCTTACTGATGAAGTCCTTTGTTCCAGTGCAATACAATCGGCTGGAGTTCATAAATTTGGAGAAGCGTTAACATTCAGATGATCCGGAACGAGACGATCGATAATGGTGAGCTGGAGTTAGATGCGTCTTGGTCGAGGTGTAGCGACTTTGTCACACCGATGTGTGCGAGCGTGTTGAAGCGTTAAAGTCCGTACTCCGGTAAAAGCTGCTAGAGTTCCAGCATGGGTCCACGTTCCGCTTGCTCCGGTTCGATCCATCCACCCCGGGGAAAGGCTATTAACGCTAATCGCATTAACAATTAGCGCGGCATTGATTGTAGTTTTGAACGGCTAATCGTGCACACTCATAAAGCAAAAGTACTGCACACACACACACACACACGCATGCACACCAAGTGCAAGCCGATGTACAGGCACAGCTGTAGGCTTTCCGTGACATATCCAGAAACTGTTTAAGGTGGTATGTTGTGCGTAACAAATGCGCATTAGGAGATCAAGTATTACGCACACCGAACGACCTCCTAACAAGTAACGCGTTCTGTTCGACGAACGATTGATGAAGCTGCCATCCTGGTCGCTAGTTATGTCGTCTGCCCAAGTCTGCTGGAGTACCGTACATTATAGCAGTCGAACACCACCACCGTTCGCTTCGGATATTAGCGTCAGGTGTGCACTGTTTTTTCGGGGAGCGCCACTACTGTGTGTCACTACCTTGTCCACATTGTGCCTGTACGGAAATATTATTGATTGCGAAACCCGTCAACTGTTGACGCGTTTGCTCGAAGGTGCCATGCCACTTTTCGTGCCGAGCGAGTGTCACGACAGCGTAAAATGAGGTTAAGATAGATTGTCTGCGCTTGGCTCCGCACGACTTACTGCACACTCCCTCACCATCATCAGAGGCTTCCTCCTCTTTCCCTGTGGCGAGGCGATGTGCATTGTTGCAATCGTTTGGGTGGCCATTTGCCACCCTAACAACACCGTTAAGCTCCGAGGCAGCACATTATAGGAGCCTATAGACAAACTCCTGGTTCCTGCGAGTGGAATGGAAGATAGGAGAGAAAAAGGTCAAATTGCCTTCCCTACCGACCCACTGTAACCCACTCCACCTCCCTATGCAGTAGGGGCAGGATTAGAACCCGGAGGCTCACATTCCTACACCGTGGAGCTTGCGGAACGTCGACATTCCCGACGCGCGGCGACACAACCGTCATAATCGAGACGTTTTGCTAATACTCTGTGTTTCCCCCCAGCTTTCTCACATCAGCCCCCGGCCGACAGGGTTCAAGTGCTGACGCAAGTCTTCTGTCAAAGTTCATTCCTTCATCGCGTCGCGCTACTACACTGCGTGATTTGACGTGCCTTTCAGGGTAAATTGACACGAAATGCCGCTGATGACAGTGTGGAGCGCCTAGCTGAGTTTGCGGTATTAAATACGGTCGAACAGAAATATAGGTGGACATCGAAGAACCTCCAGGAAGAGGTCTCGAATCTGGTCCTTTGAACTATATCTGGATGTAACTGTAATGGAGATGATTGTAACTTCTTGATTTGATCCACGCCAACCGCTAGCGTACTCTTGCTATAATTACGCGGGAATGCAACGACAACAACCGACGACTCCCGAAATGTGTCAGAATACACACCGGGAGCGGTAACACACCAGCCAGGAAGCAATTCAATCCAAAAGTCATGGCAAGCCTATCCTTCGATTTCTGCACGCAACCGCTTGTTATGGGTCTGTGGGTCCGCGCGAGCGAACCTTGACACGTCTGCCATAAATCATGCCCGCCCGCTCATTAGAGGATAGAGCTGTCCCGTCGCTCGAACTCCGGATCTGCGCCGTTGGTCAGCGGAACGTACGGATTAATAAATTAAAAGGCGTCACCCCGGTCAGCGGCAGACATTGGCGACTTCCACGGAGGAGCTGGGAGGCGGGCGCCGCCTTCCGCCTTACAGTCGCACGTACTACGGGCAACCCCACTCGGAAGTGCGGTAACGATTTAATGATGTTGTCCGAGCGGATAGGCCATAAAAACAGTGGTTGCATGCAATTGGTTGTTTCCGGCGCTGTGGCAGCTTGGGGGTTCACCGTTTTCGGGGCGAGCCTTTAGATCCTCGCCCTGCGGCGTACCGAAGGAGTGAACCAGGCAGTGAACCACACGTATGTGCAAACATACGCTATACGACGTCCCTACGTTCTGGAGCGAAGGAAAAAACCTCCCTTCAACCGGCGGCTCCGTTCCGTACGCTTGCTCGTGAGAAACCGCTAAACCTCAGCACCCCTTGTTTGGGGTGAACCTTGTGAAGTGGATGCCGAAGGGGATGGGAGGACCGTAAGGCGAATGCGCAGGAGAGTGGGTACTTGAAAACACCCCTTCCCGAGGCGTCAAGCGTAAATAATGGTGATAATTTATTGAATTAGACTCCGGGCCAAAGTGCGTGTAAGTGTAGCTTTAATGGCGTTTAAATGGAAGATGTCGTTGTCGTTTAATTGACGGAAGGGAGGGGTGAAGGGAGATGGGGAGTGGGGGATTAAGGATATGGTGGACTGGCGCTTTGGAGCTTGCAATGGCGTCCGCAAAAAGGTGGGGGGCGCTCCTTCGGAAGCCATCTGCGTGACGGGCGTAATTGATATAGATGTACATTACACAAACCCCAGCCCGTGTGTGTACGTGTGTGTATGTTTTCAAGTTGCTTTGGAACCCACGAAAGGTAATGAGAAGCAGTGATAACTCGTTTGATTTGAAGTTTCCGACATCAATCCTGTCAGCTCACATAAGAATTACACAACAAGACAGTTCATGCTTGTATAAAAAGTATAGTTTTGAGGCTAATCAATTCTATGCGACAACTTCTCAGATGCTCTACAATTAGAAAACTTACACTGTGTCGAATTGCTACAGAACTACCTTGTTTCCCAAAAATATTGTTGACAGTCGGTGTTTCTTTGGAGCACTTCTAAAAGATGATCGCATGTTACACAAACTTTGCTAGGTAAAACCCTGTAAACCCCCAAACTGCGAGGTAAAACCCTGTAAACGAAACTCATAAATAAGGTTTGAGATCGTTTTGAAACCATTTTAACAAACTTTTTGATAATGTATAATGTTATATTGGACATATCTTGAATAGACATGAACTTTTTGCTGTCTACTATCTAGCTTAAATATACATGTTACATTGATATACAAATCCATTACTTCATGTCTCTATAACAATGTTGATTTAATGTTGATTAAGGCCAGATGAAACACTTCACGAGAGAACAATTATTAAATTATCGAAGAAATCACAGTTTGGTGACTTATCGTAAACGTCAATGATCGAATGACAAATTGAGGCTGCCTCGGTACAGGGTGATTTTTTTGACAGCTGTGATTTGTGCTGCTCCAAAACTAAATAAATGTGCTGCTCAAAACGGTGTTCTAAAAACCAAACCGAAAACGATTCCAACTTACATCGCCGACGGAACGGCGGCCCTCGCGACACAAAACATCCAGATGGGCCAACATTCAGCCACAAAGCGATCCCATTATCGACACCGTGTGTGCGTGGCAGCAGATGAATTCATCTGGTCGGTCCCGAACGACAAAAGCCGAGCGGACACAAAACCCCTGCTCGGGGGAACGATTATCGATCGAACAGGTAGCAACCAGGCCCTGGGCAGCCCTGGACACCGGACGCGTGAAAGCGATCGCGACGAGGATAATGTTGACCAGCTCTCGCACCAGCGAACAATGTCGCATCGCGCGACATCCGCACAAAAAACAGAAAGCAGCCAGCAGCCGCGAGCGAAAAAAAAGGATGCGTGAATGAACACGGGTGTGTACACAAACACACACGCCAGGGGTTCGGTGTGCGGCACGGAAGGCATAATTCAAATCGTTTGATCGAACATTATTGCCGTCGAGGCAAAAGCAAGTATGTCGCACGCGTGTCATCCTGGCGCCGCCCAACCAACCAACTAGGATACCCTCGGGACCCAATCGTGTATCATTTGTGTGGGTCGATAAGTGGAAGCACACACACACACACACACACACACGTAGATTACAATTCACCCGCCGGTCGGCTGTTGTGTCGTTCCGGGAATCGGTTTTAAACTCGCCCGGACCCCGGCGCTAAAAGCGGTAATTGCCATCGATAAAAAACGAAAAGGCGAGAGAGAAAGGACCCCCGTTGACAACTCTCCCTGTCAACGCCATCCTCATCCTACCGCCTCTCCCAGTCAAGAGTCGATGATTTCCACCGACTATTGTTTGTTACCCGGCATGTTCCAGCATCCCCAGCACCCGAGGAGTGGAGATGGGCAGCTGACAGCTGGAAGAGTTGGGGAAACCCTTGTCTGTATAGCGCACAGAAACGACGGCCTGCCATTGTCGCTCATTGTCGATCGATCGGCCTATTGTGCCGCTGACGTACCGGTGGACTCGGTTCGCACAAACACACACACACGCACGCACGCCGCATGTGCCCTGTGTGTCTGGCTGTCTGGTGGCGTTTGTTCTCTTTCGGGGCCCCAGGGAGGACGTACTTGATGATGCTGTCATCAGGCTGACATCGATTAATCGTCGCTTCTGCAGCGTGCAATTGGAAGCGGAGTGGTCTGGTTCCAGGACGGACACGGGTGCACGGGGATGGATGGAAAACCCAAATGGAATCACCGTGATTGTGTCCGTGAATGGGCCGCAGGCAACGCAGGTGGATTCAGCATCAACATTTCATTTCCCGAACCGCCAGCAGAGGTTGGCGCGGGGTTTTTTTCTCTCTCTTATTGCTTCCGGTGCATGCGAGCTTGCACCCGGGGGATGCAGTTTTCATTGCAGCCCGATGGAAAGGTGCGCCGGGCTTTGGAGGATGTCGTCCGATTGATTGGAACTCGCTGAAACGCTACCTTTCAGTGAGGGTGATTTGTCTGCGGAAAGTGGCGCAAAAAGGATTGCAATTCCAAGCACTCCCCAGGGATAGGGGACGCGGAATGGAATGTAGATGCCGCCGGGGTTGCACTGTGCACTTCCACACATACCACAGCCTTCCACATACCGGCCGGTCTCACTTTTAGGTTAGGTCGGGAAGTAGTAAATATTAATCGACGAACCGGCGGTACCAACACTTCACCACTCGCTAAGAAAATCAATCACCACCAAGAGTTGAGTGGAATTTATCTAGTGATGCACTTGAGTTGCAATCCTAACACCATGGTTCATATGCTCAACCCTATAGGAATCAATCCTGTAACTTAGTTGATGTTTTATACTGTATTAAAACATTTTGCCACGTTTGTGATTGAGGATTTTCATATCAAAATGGAAAAGGAATTCAAGTCAAGGAGCTACCACTTCACGATCAGAAGAATCATCAGATCGAAATGGTGAAATCAACAATGTATTGAGACACATAATACTAGACTAATGAAATATTAAGGCAAATTGACCAACGAAGGACCTTAAAATTAGTTAATTTCCTAATTCACCGTAATCTTGGAGGTACCTCACTAGACGGAGCGAATCATTTGAGCTGTGTCGTATAGAAAAAAAAACGAGCAAGTCGTGGTACTTCAGATGTAGCTTGCTGGTATCTGATGTCTCGCTTGTCTCAACACGATTCCAATTCCCCAAAAGCCGTCCTTAAGAGTCACAATCCGGATCGTTGCAAGAGCCGTTTGATGACTCACTCAGGCAATCTGCGCAAAGAGTATCCAAAGCACACACCCCTACACGGAGGCTGACGGCGTCCATCGGAGGTTCGGGGCACGGCATTCGCGTTGACGGCTGACTCCCCCGGAATGGAGCAGATGCATCCTCCAGAGTCGAGCGATCTGAGCGTACGACCGGGCGAAAAATAGCAACGAGACGTTTGACGCATTTGTGGGATTGGATTTTGCTCACCACCACCACCACCTCCACCACCAGCCGGTTCCCCGCCGGTGTGTGTGTGTGTGGTGGAAGTGATTTGCATCGGCGGGTTCAGGTGCTGCCTTTGTACGCAGGACATCTCCCTCCCTGTTTCCCCGCCCCCACTTTCTCCACCGCTCGCTCAACCATTGACGCTCGCACGGGAGGTAAGCGTAAGTGCTCACTTAATTTTTTCGGATTTCAATCATTCTTTCTCAATTTGGCCGCACGCTTCTCTCCCTTCCACCGCTCCCCCCTTCCCCCTCCTGGAGAATCTGAGCATTAAAAGGATCACTTGCGGGTATTCGCCGCTGCGCAGGAGGAGATTTGCAAAGCCGACGCCCCCGGTAGGAACGTCGTTTTGATTTTGCTTACGCAATGTTCATTGCACTCCGCCCCGCAAAACGCTCACCCTCTGCCGCGTCCCGTCCCGCATCACGCTTTATTTGCTACCCCTCGCTCGGTATTTTGGCAGTCACTCGAAACCATCTTTGATCGAAAGCGGTCCCAATAATAGCCGCCGCCAGGGAGAAGAAAAAAACAACATCATCTGCGACCGGCAACAAGGGGGGGGGGGGTGTCATAATCTTCCCGTGTCCTTTTCAATCTCTTCGAAAGCGAAAATAACATCCCCGCGCGCTTGTGGGAGGGCTGTTATTTTTTCTTCTTTCTATGGTTTCCACCCCCGCACCCCCTCCCCACATCTTCCCCTTCCCCTCACCAAGGCGAAAGAGGGCACATTTGCGCTAAATGAAAGCATGTTCTCTTTTTTCAATTATGTTGATTGATCTTCTTTTTGAGATTTGAGTCCGCAGGGCCCTTTGTGCGTATTCCCCTAGAGTTATGTCTCTCCTTCTCTTTCTCTCTCTCTCGTTACTCCTTGGCATTGTGTGGTACTCCGCGGACTGAAAAGCTGAAAGTTGAGCGCAGACATACACAATCACACACAACCGCTTCCAAGTGATGTCCTACGGCCGCACAAAACAAGGATTGAACAACAGGAAAAGAAAACGCAAAAATCAGCAACCGTTAGTCAACAGCAACAACAGCAACCAAAATGTAAAAGAACAACTCTTCATCCTCACCCCCCGTTCACCTCTCATTAACTGATCCCCCACTTCCGGGGGAAAATTTTGAGACGAAAATCTTCCCGCTCGCGCTGGTTCGGTTAAACGATGACGGGAATGACAGGTGGAAGAACGAGGAAAACGGCCGGGGGAAATGCCGGATCATGGCCAACAGCCCGCAAAACCCCACCCTCCCGGAACGAAAACCAAGCGCAAAATGTCCTTCGACGGCGGTGTCTTTTCGCTGGCGTTTTTGCATCCGCTTTCCCCCGATTTATGCCTCACCATTGTATTGTTTTGTCGGGTTTTGTTTTCCACCAGCGCTGGAAAGTGCACTCCAGCTGTGTGTAAAACCACCGCTTGCGTTTGTTGTTAACTTATCGTTTGTTTCATTCGCCAATTTGTCGTATTTGCTGGAACTCCCCCCCCTTTTGCTTTCAACGGAGGAGCGAGGAAAGCGTGGGCGAACAAAGAAAAAAATAAAAATAAAAACCGTTTGGCAAAATAATCATCCCCCGGGTGCACGGTCGCTGGAAAAACTCGCGCCACCTTGCGCCGCACAATCTCTTACGACTCATTTACGACCGCCTCAAGAAATTAGACAACATAAAACAACCCACCCACCCTCCAACCGGGCGGAGTTGTTGTTCTTTTTCTCTGATTTTGTTTTTGTCTACTTCACATTTGCCTGCCTGGTTCGTTTTCTTCGCCCCATTCCGTTAGTGCATTTCCGAGGACAACAATTAGTGTTCTACAAATTAGCTCGCATTCAACTGATCAACGTTCAATTGGCGTTCCGGCGAACGGGGCTGAACATATTTTTTTGCCGAAAGCGTGACAAAACAACTACAAAATTTAAAAAAAAAACTTTACAGCATGTTGTTTGCCTTTTTCAATGTGTGGTTTTATATTTATTTTATCATAAGATTTTGGTTGGAGCAATTATTTAAAAGGATTATTTTTAATTACCTATTATCTTTTCTTTTAACTAACAAATTATCTTCTTTTAACTTTTTTTGGTAATTTTCACTATACTTTCATATTTTTATATAATGCCTAAAGTGCTAAAATCAACTTTGGAACTTCCTAATTCGACTGATATTGAACATGAGTATTAAAGCATTACAAAAGAGTGATAGGCTTTATATCAAATCGTGTTCATTCTACCATTTTTTTAACGTGATACGAGTATACGCTCTAAATATACTAAAATTGTTTTGAATAGTCATTTTCTTTATTGTTTGTTCTCTTTTTGCTTTACACCGAGGAAGTTAAAAGATGAAGTGGTGCATCAAAAAGTTAAACTCGCCAAAAGTAACATTTAACGGATTTGAAAAATCTTCAAAATAAGACAAGTTACAGCGTTTAAACAAATGGGTTAAAATTACCCCTAAAAGCATTCGTGCATGTTTCCAAAGCAATGTATTCTAGTGTTAAACGTTAAATGTTGTAATCGTAAGAGTAACACTAAGAAGCATACGCAAAAAGAAAAACATGAGGGCATGTTTAAACTCTAATTTGATTTAAAACGAACCACTTCCAAGCCATTTTGCGAATTTTTCAGATCATCATACACCCCAACAGCTGAGTATAAAAAAAGAAACAACGTTCCGTAACTTCAATGCACACAAAGCATGTAAACTTGGCAAGTTCGTGTAACTTTTGGAGCTCATTAAAACGGCACCAGTTCAGCAAATGGTGACACCTTCCGCTTTCCCACTTCGGAGAGTGAACGAAGGGAAGCTGCACAACGGGACGAAATCACATTTGACACCTTCATGCCCGCGAGGCGCCCGGCGGAATGCTGCTCCGTGCGCCGGAAACCGGAAGCTGTTTGCACCCGAAGGCGCCGGCTGCTTGTAACTGTTCCTGTTTGCAACACATCCTTCGGGTTGCGAAAGGTAGAATGAAAACCGACGGGCAGATCTCTATCTCTGATGGTGAGGGAGGGAGAGAGAGCGAGCGAGAGTTTAATCAATTCAATTCGCCCAATTTCATACCCCGATCCCGACGATGGACGTATTTACTTTGTTAATTAGTTTAAAGTTAAAGGCAAGGTATCGAAGCGCCACAATTTCCGGGCAACGCGTCCGGCGGAAAAGGGAACCGAAAGCGACCGGACCCGGACAACATTAGGCAAAACAAACCGAATCTAATCGAAGCCGCCGGATCGGACACGGACCGACGCAGGACGCGTAGGGCGCGTGCCCCGGTGCTTCCGAGAGCCGCCTAATGAAATTTCATGATTAACAAATTGATAATGATCATGCACACACACACACACGCGTATATACAGACATGCGCCTGACGGGCTACCCCGATCCGGAGCAGTAATTGGTTTCTAACCCCCGAATTAAGTAAGGCCCGACCCGAAAAAAGATCGTACGACCTCGATAAGGAACCACGCGCGCACACACACACACACACACAAACGCAGCCCTTCTTCCCCACGCTTTTCCCCTTCCCCGTTTGCGGCTGTCTTTCGGAATTTATTGGATTTGGAAAATGATGATGACCAGCCGGTTGAGTTCTTCCGTCCGTCTGTTTTCCCCTCACGTTCCATAGACTTTTCCAAGCCCACCTGGACCTGGACACCGCGACATTTTTAGGCTTTAGCTATCGTTGTTCCTATTCTTTCCTATTTCTTTTACAAGTTCTACTTCAAACTCTCCGAAGATATCTCCGAATGAAAAGAGTCATCTATGGATTCATGGAACGGAATCAATCTTCAAACCTGAATCAAATAATCTCTAGTTACAAAATCCAGGAATCACCAAATATGTACAAAGCCTTTATGTATTAATCCTTTTTTTGTATGTCAAAACAACCCAAGAACAAGAAGTCAATCATGTTTCGTGTGTTTCATCATTCTCACGAAATGAGATACAGCTTCAATGAAATGGTAGCACTTGTTTATTTGCAGTTTACAGTTTTAAGAGCTTTCTTTAACGGGGTTATTGATTGAACACCATGTTTTTTTGCAAAGTTTTAGTTCTTTTCCAACAAATGTTTTCCAATTTCCTGCTCCATTTGCGTTATTTCATACATTTTCTGCCTTTGTGTAAGTTTTATCGGCCAGTTTTGCAATGAAGCTAGCGATAAATGCGCTTTTTGTCATGTTCATAATTATATTTCGTTTGACATCAAATAGCTAGCTGACTTTTTCAATATTAAAACTGCTAAATTTGCCCGCTTTACCTTGTTGACATTTATTTTATTTTTACTTATGTGACGTGAAGCCATAAAATTAAACTCACCGAGACCGATGGGCATTAAAAAGATGACCTTTTTGATAAACAGCTGACTTTAATGAACGCAACTTCTATGCCTTTGAAATGTTCTGTCATTTACGCGTAATTCCAACATCAGCAAACGGAAGGAAAAACACTTCCATTTGCGATGGATTGCCGACAACTAATTAACAAATCGTCACTCAGGGTAATGTGTGGAGCGTGTCACTGCTCCCCTTCCCCCTGCCAAACCGCATGCGTTGATGGACATTCGAATGCAAACGTATAAACTAACACCACACCAAAGAAATAGTTTTTCATCCGCGTCGAGGGTATTTTGTAGTGTTTTATCTCGTTTTTTTTTGGTTGTTTCGATCATTTGTGTTTTATTTTTCCCCCACGGAGGTTTTTACCTACACCACTTCCCTACCCTCCTGCTCCTTGTCACCTCCCTCACCAAACACCCGGGAGCGCCTGACGGGTTGTGTCCAATTTTCGCAAATTAATCTGTAACTAATTTGTGAAATGGAACAATAATGAGCCTATCGCATGTCGGATAATCGTTTTCTACCGAACCACCACCCTGCCCCTCCACCGTCAACACCGCCAGCTCCCATTTAGGGGCCGGTGCGTGGCGATTATCCTTCGCCTGCGACACTGAAAATCGGCCCCACAATCGCACAGTAGTGGCCATAAATAAGCGACGACGCAACGCTGCCGTCGGGGGGAGCCGGAATAGAATACGATAAAAGGACGCTCCGCTGATAGTCAAGGCGGACAACAATGAAGACGAAAAATGAACGCGGGAGATGGATGGGGCGATATGCAGATCGGGATCAAACGAAGAGACCTACATTCATGGGTAACGCATTTGAAGGCTGCCTTTTTGGCTCGCTATAAATCAAGTGTGGTTCATAAATTGTGTCATATTTTGGTGCAACATTTGTCTTCACCGTCCGCTGGCTGCAGCTTACGAAAGCTGCCAAATTGCTCACCGGAACCAGGAGAATTAGAGTGTTTCGTTTGAAGGCAGGCAATTACTCAGCAACCGTAAAAACACTGCCAAGTTTTGGAGAGCTTTTATCTAACAACATCCCACACGCGAAAGTCGCTGAAAGTCTCGTCGATCAGCTGTCAAAAACTCCTCAGGTTTAAAATGGGTTTCAATTTTACATTTTCAGAACTAATATGTGCGTATTTACGCCGGTTATTTGGATAATAATTTTGATTAAAACCTTGGAACTCGCCCCAAAACACCAAAAAACCTTCATGAATCTGTTTATCTCTTAGCATTTGATGCATGAATACTTCTCGAAAGAATGATCCGAATTAATGAATCTCGTCAAAAGGTTCATAAAGGTCAGCACAGCAACATCCATTCATCGGAAAGTGGTGAACTTAGATAGCATCAAACGAAGCTGTTTATTTGTTTTAACGATCATTTTAAATGGTCTTATCCTATTCATACCTTTCAGAGCTGTCAAAGAAGAAGGTTGTCAAGCTAATAATTCCACACTTTGCTACGTTAAGTGAAATTCTAGTTACGCAACTAAAATTGCTTGTTTATTTCGCGTTTAGACAAGCTAAGTTTGGTTTCACAAGAGTGTCAGTGAGTGTTTGACAGTTGCTGTTGAGTGAAAGTATCGATCGTTTAAAACCCCTTCAGACTTAACTTTAGCCGCGACTGATACAAACGATCTTTAAGATAAACGCCTTGAACCAAAACAAAATAATTCGACAACATTTCTAAATACGATGACATTCCACGAAATCATTTTGGCGCAATGACTTTTCAGCTTTGTCCAGTATTGGTCTTTTATCCGAAGTCGAAGTCTCTCTTATTAGGGCAAAACAGCTATACGAGATGAAGTCTGACAAACTGACGTACCATTTAGACATCTCGTAATGGAGACGCAGCGAATGGCTTATCAATCTTAAATTAGTCCAAAGTCTGTCGCACCGCGAACGATTGGTAATCCGATACCTTTGGCTCACCCACCCACCCAAGAACCATCGGATCGCGGGATACATTTCTTAAGCCGCGGGCCACAGAAAAAACTCCTCCAAAGACAACCTGGCGACGGCAAACCGTCGAAATCTACCTTACCACTTCCCCGCCCTCGCTGCGGTTACAAAAACATTAGCGTGCTTAACACCACTTTCGCCACCCGCAAGTTTTCCCCTGTCAAGTCACTTTTTTCACGGTTTTCTTTCCGGTTGTTTCAATTCGGTTGGTTTTGTTTTGTCCCTGTTGAGGCGGGCGCCGCGGCCGTGACAAGCGGCAGTAGATTTACAAGTATTTATTTCGCCATCAACAATATCCATATACCTTGTCCGGGGGGCATGTTCTTTTTTCCCCCTCCCCTTCCTTCCCATTCAACCACCGGAGATAAACGTCTTAAGGAAGCGATAAACTGTCAGCTAGCCGATTGTCCCATGCTCTAACATTCTGGCACGCCGAAGGACGCCATTTGCTTGGAAGGGAGGTTTTGCTTGTCGTTTTGCTTTCCTTCGGGTTGTTTTGGCTTGAGGGATGTTTAACAGTCCCTATCGGAAGTCGGATTTGATATCCCTCCGCTGTTGTGCCGGATTCGTTTGCATGCAGGGAAAACTTAACCATTTATCACCCGGGATTTATATACCCGGGGTTATTGGGAGTCCTTCGCTTCCGGGTTCTTTTACCAGTTTATGTCCGCTCCGTTCTCATCCACTGATGCTGGGTAGCTCCGAGCAGAATGCTTTTACATCTGTCGCCTGTACGACTCTTACGACACGTTAATTCCACGTATGGGGTTTTATGCCTTACATCACTCCATTATAACGAACTACTCCCAATTAGTCTACAGAATCAAAGGCAAAGATAGGGCACACACACACTGCGTAGTCCTGAACCTTCCCATGGGTTCAGCCCATTCAGCCGGGACCGAAAGGGATGATCCGGTTGCGGAATCCTGCCCGTCCCGAAATGGCGACGGGTCCGAACCACTCCAGATCCCCGACGGGTGGTCCCTGAGACTCGAGCTGGATGCGAGCAGGCCTTACCGCGTTTGAAGGCTTCCCAAAAAAAAGGTAATCTGCTGCGCTGTATCTTCCGTTCATCACTTCCAACCTGACCTACTCTAGCTCCAAATTCAGCCTGATTACAACCCCTTTCGTTGCCAGAACTCACTCCGAGTGTGGTACGTTCCCGCAGTCCCAAGGCATACATACGCAACACACTTTGCGGTCTCTGATGCGGAACAGCCGGTCGGAAATGGCCGTCCAATAACATTGTTTCCGAGGATTACCACTAACGCCTTTCTTCTGGGGATCTCCAGCGATACAGTGCGACCTCGCAAGACGTTCCTCCTCGCCGTGCTCGGCAGAGAGTAATCACTCCCTGGCACCTCACCGGAACGGCCAATGGAAGGCCATTAGGAAAATAAAGCAAGGTTCAGCCCTTTGGGGAAAGCATACGGCACAAGTATTGTACGGGCAGGCAGGAAAGTCAACAGCTTGACTGGATCGGTAGCCAAGGATGTCAAGCGCCACTTGGAAGGTAGCTTCACCGTGGAGAGAGAGATAGAGACTACAGTAGCCGGGGGAATGGGTGCCGGGCGTCGCGTTTATCAGCGCTTGACATGGTTCTATGGCTGCATGTGTAATGCGATTAAAAGAGGAGAGAACAAAACTCGCAATCCCCGGCCCAGGGTGTCGTGCCTGTTCGACATTCCGCTCCGCTAACGCTCCGGTTGCGGATTATCGCATACCTCGCGTACACACGCCATTACACACATTGCACAGGGTGGTTTTTGCTAGAGAGTAGAGCACGCTAGAAAGCGGAAGTGGTGGAAAGAAATCGTACACATCGTTCCGCAGTACTTTGATAGAGCTAAGGAGGTACTGTCCAGAGATTGCAGGTACTGGTACGCTGGGTTCGGACATTTCGTGGAGTTCCCGATTACACGCGATACACACACACGTTGGTCATTTTGATTATCCTTGAAGATTGTCTTCTGGATCTGGATGTGGATCGACGGTTGGCACTTACCTAGAGAGCATGGCGGCATCCTGCGAGTTTGGAGTTCCGTTGGCACCGAGTCCGACGCCGGCTCCGTTCGAGACGGAGGCGGCCGCGGCGGCAGCTGCAGCAGCGGCCGACAGTGGCAGCGAGGCGACGGGTGTTATCACCCCGAGACCTTTCTTCGAGACCGGCTCCGTTCGGCTGAGGATGCTCGAGATGGAGAAGCTGGTGTAGCCCGGATTGGTCGAGGTTTTGCCGACCGTGGCCTGCACGGCGTGTTGCTGCTGCTGCTGCTGCTGAGGCGGCGACTGTTGCGTTTGCGTTTGGTGCTGGAGTTGATTGATATGTGTGTGAGGATGGTGCGGTGGATGCTGGTGATGTACAGGATGCTGCTGCTGGTGTTGCTGCTGCTGCTGCTGATGGTGATGGTGGTGCTGGTGGTGGTGATGTTGGTGATGCGGCTGGATCTGGCTGTCCGGCGGCGTTTTCGGCGGACTGAGCCGGGAGTCGGGACTGTGGTTGAAGCTGTTACTGGAGCTGTTGTTGGTGTTGATGGTGCCGGTGCTGTTGTTGACCGCCGCCGGCGACGCGTGGTAGGAACCGCAACCGTGCTGCTGCCCGGTGACCGCCACCGCTGCCGCCGCCGCCGCAGCAGCCGCCGCCGACTGGTGATGCAAGGCAGCAGCCGCCGCAGCCGCCGCCACCATGGCCGAATGGTGCTGCAGAACAACACCGTGCTGTTGTTGGTGATGCTGCTGCTGCTGCGGTTGCGGTTGCGGCTGCAGTGGTTGCGTTGGCGAATGCTGCTGCTTTAATTGTTGCGGTAGTTGTTGAGTTGGCGCGGCGTAGGAAGACTGCTGCTGTGGCGGCTGAGGCTGCGGCTGGTGGTGTTGAGTGTCGGGCGAGGAGCGCTGCTCATCGTCACTGGCCACCCCGGGGTGCCCTTGGGGGCTCTCGAGCGGCCGGGGACTCGGCTCCGGGCTCGACACAACGTTCACATCGATGTCCACCTCCGGCGAGGACACGTTCGCCTCCAGGTTC
Organism: Anopheles ziemanni; assembly: GCF_943734765.1. NCBI lineage: Eukaryota > Metazoa > Arthropoda > Insecta > Diptera > Culicidae > Anopheles > Anopheles ziemanni. The sequence goes on from NC_080707.1 coordinate 3,052,274, forward strand.
ATTGTGGCACACCGCACTTCACCACCTGGTTAACGCCCAACGTTCGCCCGGTGGGGGCTTCTAACCCACTCTAGTCACTAGTAGTAACACAATCACAGCACCCAAGCACTCTTCTAATCCTACCACATTACACCTTCGAATCTTGTTAGTGATTTCTTCAAACCGGATGAACTGTTTCTTCCACACGCAGATTTTGTGAGGTTCCCCAAAAACTCTGATGTCCGGTCTACGGCACTAATTCGGACCTCCCGGCAGGTCGCCTGTTCGGAGGTGACCTCCACCGACACCTTGCGAACAAAACACCAGGAAACAGACTCCAAAGGCTCGATCCCGTCCCGCCCTGAGGCCTCCGGGCTATATCTGCGGATAGGCTAGACGTTATCCGTCGGCAGAGAGCAGCCAGCAAGCAACAGCCGAATAGACGCCAACTCGAGCCCCGAATTCGGAACTCGTTGTTTACTCGGCGACGGCGTGGCAAATTATAAAACCAGCTAAACGGAAAACAAAATTAACGAACTCCACACTGCGGTTGTTTGCGGTCGTGCGCGAGAAAAACGCTTGCTGACGCTTCGCTTCGCAGGGCGCGAATGAGCGGCCGGCAGGACTTGCCCTGCCCGCAACAGGCAAACACTGGATGCGAGGCCCATTTTCCGGCTGCGCCTGCGAGGGCGAGACGGAGCGACGGCGACCACCGGACCTGCGCCGTCCCAGAAAGCTCTTCAGCTCACTCATACACATTCCTCACGCTATCCTGTTCCACTCTCTCTATCTCACTCTATTTTTCTCTTCCTTTTCGTTCTTCCTTCCGTTATCCTTTGCTCGAGGCTTTCCACCCTTCGGAACTCCGGTCGCGCCGGTTTTGGGAAAAGGACTCGTTTGCTCGCTCGCTCTACCCTTCGCCAGTCCAGTCCACCGCTCCCTTTTTTCCATTATCCTGCCGCCGAGGCGGACGAGTTTTCTCTTCCGCCACCAAAGTGGGCGGAGCGAACGGAGGGAAAAAGGCCACATCGGGGAATCTGGGGCTGGCCAATCGTGTCCTGGTTTGGCGTTGACGGTGCCTCAGCACGGCGGGACGCGAGGAAAACCCATCTCTCCCGCTCTCCGAGGCGTGGTGGAAATGCGGTGGAAAAGGTGCCCGTTGGTGTCGGGGAAAATTAAAAACAAATTTAAAGAACATCATCTTGTCAATTAATTCATTCGTCCCCGCGTCCACCCCCAGATTGGTACCGATCAGCGCCGATAAGGTTTGCCTCCCTCCCCTACCCGCTCCTCCACCGTGTCTGGATCGGTGGAAAACGGGGGTGGGTTTTCCGGCGCTGTGGACTTATTTTCTCCTGTTGAATTTAATGTTGAGCTTGATGTGCCACCCCCCGGGAGACACTTTGAGGTCAATTTTCCGTCGATGCACTTCGCAAAAGGGAAAATTGCGATAAAGGGCGGCTCGGAGGAGGGAGGACAAGAATAAGAAAGCGGCAGCGAGCAAACAGCAAGGAACAATGGGAAGGAAAAACATGCCGAGCGCTCGGAAGAAAGCGAAGGCGAACAGGCCGAACGCATACACATGTGCGCGGACGAACCACGCGCCACTTCGCTCGTGGTCCGCCATCTCTCGTGGGGCGTTCCGGAAAATGTCTGCCCATGTGGCTCCGCGTTTTTGGGCAGGGAAAATCGGTATCTAGATCTCATCTCGCTCTCGTCGGTTCGGAATCGGAAAAAACAGCCGGTAAGGAATGTTGGACCACTTCTTACACGCACGACACGCTTTTGTCTGGCTGCTGCGCCCTCGTGGACACAATTGGAGCCGGTGGAAAACAATTCCGAAGCGCTTTATTTCCCAGCGTTCCCTCGAATGGAGTTGCTTACAATTGCTTAAATTTTCCAACAAAAAACAAAAAGGTGAGAAAATTGGATCCATTACGGGGGCAAGCGGGACGAATATTACACGGTTTTTCCGGCTCCCCCCCCCCCCCCCCCCCCACACCACATCCCTCACACACCAGCGAGAGAGAAAAGTCAGGAAATGGGTTTTACCAAGACTGTTTTCCCTAAACATTCCGGTTCTTCCGACATGCCTGGAAAAACCTACGGCTCCCGGTGCCAATTGTCGCACTTATTTGCACGACACACACCCGACATGTTTTCCGAACCGATTCAACCCCCCCAACCCACCCTGTTTCCGCAAACCCTTTCCCGTTCCGTTGAATCGTTTGTCGAAACGGAAACACTGCTTCCGGTGTTTCCGGCTCCGCATGCAGTTTCCACCCACATATCCTATTGATCGGTTTGTAGCTTGTGCGTGTGTGTGTGTGTGCCTCAAACCAGTGGAAAGGAAGGGGGTGGCGAATTTTCCGGGCTCATGTACACATAGTGCTACACACGCTGAAATGAAATTTCATCTCATCTTTGCAGCGTAGTTTGTGCGTGTGTCTATGCATGCTACTGTGGGTGTCCGTCTGTGTGTATGCGTGAGGGAGGGGACCGGTGTGGAGGGGGAGGGACGAGTTGCGCGAGATCAATTCCGAGCACAAAACGTTTTCACAACTTCACAAAACCCCAAAAAGCTTCCACTAAAACCGCTTTGCCAAACGCCCTCTCGAGAGCCAGCCCGCACGGCACCGAAACGATGCCGATGCTGGCCCTTCCCTGCTTCTCCCAGCGCCCTCCCCTCCCCTCCCCTCCTCCTCGGGTTAAGGATATTATCGATTGGATGGTTTTGTGTCCGAGCTCCAAAACCGAACAACCAAACCAAAAACCCTCCGAAACCGAGGGAAGCCGAGGCTCGACGGAAATGGGATTCGGGCTGAATGGATTGGCTACCCTGGCCATTTTCCACCCCACTTTCCCTCCCACCCCACCGCGACCGAGTTCCGATCCAGATAGAAGTCGAAATTGAGAGAACATATCAATTATAGGATGAAGGAGTAACGGAGCGCCGGAAAGGATGAGGGAAAAATAGGCCCTGGCCAACACCTGCGAGGAAGGGGGAGAGAGGGAAGGATGTTAAATGGAGGCCTGAAAATGGTCGCACACACTCACACACACACAATTAGAAGAAAACACGTTCTGGGCCCGTATTGATTGCGTTAGCATTGGGTTCGAAGTGAACACTGTTTCGAAACGGTAACAGAAAGGTTAAATGAAACACCAGCCAAGAGAGGGAGAAAGAGAGAGAGAGAGAGGGAGAGAAAGAAAGAGACAGATAAAAAAAGGAGAGAAGCAGTGTAAGAGGGATAATGGGTGAGTCCGCGACGGGAGGGAAAACACTTCGTTTTCCCGGTAAATACTACTAATGGAGCGAAGATTTTCCGGGACCGGTTGCCTAAATCGTGCATCAATTTGTACAGAAGTTTCGCTCCCCCGGTTTAGGGGTGCGGGTGCGGTACGGCGAAAATGGAGGAGAAACAAAGGAAATCCCGTGGATCGGGAAGCGGGAGGGCGGGGGAGACCGCGAGTAATTAGCACAATCGGAGGAGCACACTCGGTTGTTGGTGTTGTTTGGGAAGATTTATTTTTGCTACCGAACTTTTCCAGGAGGTTTTCACCAGAAAGAAAAACCTCTCCAGAGCGGAAAAGCGCCCAGCATGCGGAAGCGATTTCTTGTCAATTTTAAACAGATTTTCATCGGGAATCCTTTTTTTTATCGCTTCAAACATAAACATACAGTGGTAAGCGCAACATTTGCAGCAAGATACTCCATTCCGAAAACTTCCCGAAAGCGAATGAAAACCCTTATTGTATTGGCTTTCGTTTGAATAACAAATGTTTTTCTTTTGTGAAAGGTTTCACGAACTATAAATTGCAAAAGAACTGAACGAACATCAATTTAAACAATTTCTATAAGAAAGTGATATAAAACTTTGGTCAACATCACGCCGATATATGGCGGTTGAGACGAGTAAATCTTTTACATAGATTTTTCTAGACTAACGAATAAATAGTGTTCATAGAAAACAAATGTGATGAACTACACGAGCATTCTAAATAAAATAACAGATGTGGAGGAATAAGTTAGCTATAGTAATAATGCACCTTTATTTTCCTAAAATCTTTACCAAAAAGCAAAATAGCGTTGAACTGCAACACATATTTCAAACAAACAGATTTGAATTCGTTAAAATTTAGAAAACGATTGCTCAAAAAACCTTCACTTTTACTCGAAATTGTAAATTTTATAAGAAGTAATATAATATTTAAAAAAAATGTGAAAGTGTAAAACATGCTCAGCTTGATTTGGGAGAACTTTTTGGATGTCTTCGAAATCGAGCACCCGAAATTGATCCGAAGTTGACTGAGGAACATTTCATCATGGCGGCGTTTCCTTCGTCGATTACTGTAAAGCCGTTATCCTTCCACTTGGCACAGCTTGTTGTTATCCAAACACGTTATCCAAACGTTATAAAACTAACTCAATGTGTTGGATTCCCTTTTGTTTCCCGAATGCCGCAACGTCATTCAATACGATTTAGATGTGTCAAATATAGTGTTATGCCTAATGAATCTTCTCTCGATGAATCTCTCGACGAAAGATTCATGAATCCCTTTTAAGGCAGAGATTCATTCAGATTCATGAATCTGAATCGGAATTACACAACTCTAGTCAACTAAGAACGCCACTTGGTGGAAATTTGACTAAAAGTAGCCGGTAAGTAGACACTTAAGTACGTTTGTTGTGTCCAGCACTGTTTAATTGTTTTCTCAATACAAAAATTGTTCCGATTTCTGACACTTCCCGGGGCCTTTGTTTAACAACACGTAATGCATCGACGTTTGTTTAGATTCGGGACTCTGTTCGGGATGTTGTGTGGAATCGATTTCACCGCCCGAGAGGATCATCCGTCGCTAAAATGGGACCGTGAGCTTCCCTCGAGCTTCCTTAATGCAATTGTGTCCGCATGTGGCCTGTTTACTTTCGGTATGCAAAGCACAACACACGCACACACGCCGTAAGCCGAACGCTTAGCCGCTCGATTGTGTGGCCGGGAAGCTGGGAGGAAAAGAAAAGAAGTTTGCGATGGCGAGGATCTTCAAGGCCGCCTTGATCTCGGCCGGCCGTGGTCACACGTGTGTGTGTGTTTAGTGTCAAGACTGTAAGACGCGCATCATCCGATTGTCCTTTGTGCAGCCCTCGTGCACACGCATATGTGTTTGCTGGAGAAATGCTGCGGAAAGCCTCTTTCGATCCGGTCCGGGGATTTTCACGGGCCTGTGAGTGTGTGTGTGTGTGTGTGTGTGTGTGTGTGCGTGTGTGTCGGCGGAAAACAAACAAACAAACAAGCAAACAAACAGACAGCCCCCAACGCCTCGAAAGCGAAACGAAAACAAAGGAACGCGCCCGACGAGCAAACAAATGAACAAATGACAGACCGATAATCTCGTGTAGGTGATATGTTTATTTTATTTCACAGAACCATATCGCTTACCGGCGCAGCACAATGAGCCTGATGATGAGCATGATTATGCTGAAGACGAAGACGCAGCTCCTTAGCAGGCTAATTTCTTCGCATTATCCCTTTCCACCTTAGCTCGTTTGTTGTTTTGATCAAAAAAGGAAGGAGGTTTCCTTTTGCGCTTTGTTTTGTGTTTTTTTTTCTTTCACCTCCAGTTTGCGTTATGTTCGGTTACAGTTTCATTCCCACTCCCAGCCCGTTTTTTCCGTGTGTTTTCACTTTTCCCTTTTCCCTTTTTCCACCGCCCGCAGCTGATGGGATTGTTTCTCCCCCCACCGCGCAGCGTTTTCTGCCCTTTTCGCCATTCCGCAAGGCACACATTCGCTCTCAAAGGCATTCACACACACACACACACAGGCACACGAGATTAAATCGCGTGTGAATGGCGTGCGTTTGTGTTGCCGTGGCGATAGTGTTTTATCCCGTCCACAATGGGAAGCATTTTATCTTTTTTTTCGAAAAAAAAGAATTACCAAAACAAAATCAAAAACAAAAAATCCAGTAAAAAAACAAAAATTAAAAACTCGCCGCCACTTGATAAGTATCGATTTGAGTAAAGTGCCGACGTTCTGTTGCCCGTTCTTTCTTTTCGATGCAAGGGTCGGGCCCCATTTGCAAGGATGCAAACCCCCCGGGCGGGGTAATGTAATTGCGAAACTGGTGAAAACTATCGATTTTCCTGAACTCTGCCTCTCGCCGCCGTTTGGGTTTCGGGTTTCTTGAAGGAACACACAAAAAACCCGCCACTTCGGGACCCCCGACGGGTGAGAAAGGATGAGCGCGTTTGCGGTAGGTAAAGTGTAACTTAAAAAGTTGGAAACATCACACACACCGAAAAGAGAGGAAAATCGCCGACGCGGTATCAAACGCAAAATAAAACCCTTGAAAATTTTATTTTAAAATAAAAAACAAATGGAAGCGATTGCGAACCAACGCCGCTGGAAAGATCGTTTTTCAGGGTTTTCTCCTCCGATCGACAAAGTTGGGATTTTTAACGTCGCCCTTAAACAGCTTGCTCGGTTGCTGTTCTCTCCTTGAACGAGTGATTGAAAGTTAAGTGTTTAACCCAGCGAATTAGGAGCTGGTAATACGTTTTGACGCAATCGTGTTGTAGATTTGGGGAAAATTTAAGACCAACTTGAAGATATACTCAAAATGTTGTAAACAAAATCCCAAAAACTGCCAAAAAGTATTTGCGTTAAAATTTATAACGACTTGACAGATAAGACACAACCAGTAAACATAAACATACAAACCTGTTTTCAAACAAACCATAACCAGTCAAATCCGTAGGTGTTAAAATTAATCAATAAAAGTTATTAAGGTCAAACATTGTGAAACCTTTAAGATGGACAATCTTAAAAGAAAAAAATAACAAATAACAAATAACGAATAAAGTCCTGCAACAGACTGAAACGATTGCCTTGAAGGAGCTACATTTCTATTTCATAAAACAGAAAGTGTCAAAGTGCTGCCGAACAATCGAATTTCAATCTGTTTACATTATTTGGTGTCCTATGTGACCTTTCCAAAACCTTTGAGCACAATTTACGGTATATTGTATAGTATTTCTAACAGTGTAAGACTTTTAAAATATTCTTGCAAGGACGTTTCGACATACAAAATGCTAAACATGAACCTATTCGCTGGAGAAAGTATCGAGTAACGCCTCGCTCGGAACCCCTCCTCCATCCTTTCCGCATATCGGCAACGGGGAAAAGCCTCGTTTTTCACGAAACGGGTTGCCCTGTCAAATATTTCATAGGATAAGATTGATCCCCCATCTTCGCCTGAAGGTGGAATAAATAATGCAGCACCGCTCGGTAAGTGGAAGGATTTTTCCGCTCGAAAAAGGGCTCGCCCGCCAGGTGGGGGGCGGAAAAACAACTTCCAGGGTTGGGAAAATCTTCCCACTGCTGCCGTAGGGCTTCGAGCGGCTTCCGCCCTCGACGCAACCGTGCTCGAATGTGCTTCCCTTGTACACGCTTCCGTCAATTGGCCAATTTAAGAGTTTCAGCTTCCGGTGGATGAGCACGAACGCTCTGGGAAGCAATTAGGTTAATCAGTGGATAACGAAACAAAAATTGTTGCCAATCAATTTCCTCCAGAGAAACAAACAGCACGGTATACTACAAACACTCTTAATCGGACTGTTGAAGAGAAGAAAATTCACAAACTCTAAATCTTTGGTTTATTGTTTACCGTTTTATATTTTCAATGGTGTTTAAGAATACCTCTAGGTGTTCATTATTGTTTAATCATTTATTCACTTCATAACAACCCAATCGAGTCTAATCCTTGCGTTTAACTTTCATCAATTTCTTGTTGGTTCTTATTGAAACGTAATTTTACTAACACTTCACGGATCGTCTCTCAAAAAACGAGCAGCTATTACGTTTGTTTCATTTGTTCCAAAGATTTCAAATAATTCGAGGCTACTTCAATGAATTTTCGGTTGTTGTCATAATTTTCCCCTTCTTTTTCTTAACATTTCCGTAGGTTAATTCGAACCACTTTGAACGACGTAAAAGACGACTAAAAGTGGTGAACCATTCGACGTTGAACATGTTAATGCAACATGTTTGGTAAGTACTAGCAATATCAACACTTGTATAGAAAAATTTATAACTTTCGATCGCACATTATGAAAGCAAGCTCATTTTAACGATATATTCATTTAAAACATATAAAAATCGAGGTGGTCTTGTTCAATGCAAACAAACAAGTTGCATTTGAAGCAAATGTTAGTAAAACGTGTAGAAATAACTCTCCCTGCTGTTTCGCTAAGAATTGCTTATCGTTAAACAAACGTTTTCGCAAAACAATATAATTAAATGAATAAATGAAATATAATACCGTTTGGTGCTTCTCTTTATTCAGTAAAAATTAAAATATTCCAAAAAGTCAACGAAGTCAATTCGAGGCACGCAGCATCTCGAAGCAAACCCATCCAAGCCGTCGTACGAAACTTCTTCGATCGGCCATTTTCGCGTTGGGGGAAAAACGTCTCAGTGCCCGAAGTGGAAAACTCCATCCGTTCGTGATGCGCACGTAAACCTTTTGGCACGTTTAAATTAACTTCCGTGCCGATGGCAGGGGAGGAAAAACAAGATGAAGAAAAATATCCTCAACTCACACACACACATCCACACCTGACGGGAGGCACCCATCAAAGTTGAGCAGTTTCGCTTTTTACGGCGAAACAAAATAAAATCCCGGCAAAACGCACCCCGGGTGTAGTTACGGTGAGTTTTCCACTCCCTGCGGGTGTGTGGGGAGGTGATGAGGTCGCAGGGGGAGGGGGGGTCGTAGGGGAAAAGCTTTCCCAACAGCACGAACGGTATCATTACCATTTATATGAGCTTTCGCGCGGTGCGCTCGTTTCTTATGAATTTTAAATACACGCCTTGGGAGGGAAAATTTCACAGTTTTTCTGCGACGCGGGCGTAACGCGAGGGATGGGAAGGGTGGGGTGGGGGTGGAGTGGGCCGAAGCCGGTGGTAAACTGTAACGCTTACGAGCCGGGGGTTGGAAAATGTAGCCTCATTATGATGCCGCTAATAAAAACTACTTAATTTCTTTTCTCCGCCATTTTTCCTCGCCCGGTCGTTCGTCTTTGGCGCGTTGGCATGAGGGAAGCAGGATAGGAGGCTGCGCTGCCTTTTGTTTCGGTGTAACGACGGAACGCTAATAAACTTTTATCTAATTTGACGACGACAACGACCCGAGAAAACGGAGAAAAGTCTTGGAAGAAAGCGGGAAAACCTTCACCTGAAACCCTCAGGATGGCAGCTGGTGTTGGAACGGTCGGGAACGGCGGGGGGGGGGGGGGGGGGGGGATGAAGATGCATGAGCATAAGACATTTACAATCCACCTTCCATCCACCCCTTTGCTCCTTCCTGCGCAAGCATTTACATACACGCTCAGATTACATGCACACACACCCGTGGATTGGGAAAAGTTACAACCCGTGGTGGAAAAGCGGGTGGAAAATCGGTGCGCGCGCGCTAACGCGTACGTGAGCGAAAAGTTTTGGGAAATTCCGGGCTCCGGGGGTGAAAACTTTCCGGTGCGGCATTTCGATAATGACGAGCTCGTGTGTCGTTTCCCGTGTGTGCATGCGTGTGTGTCTGCGTGTGAGAGGAACATTTCCCTGTATTTCCTTCCGAGTAGCAGGGCAACCTTAATGAAGCAGCCACCGATACTCTAAACTCCTAACAAGCGGTCCTCCGGCAACAAGCAAAACAAATGAACAAACAAATAAATGAACGAACGAACGAACGAACGAAATAAACAAATACAGTTCGCACTAACGCACCAATCGGAAGCTGAGCGACTAAAGAATGGAGGGACACAACCCGGTTCACGCCAGCAATGGCGGAAGAGTTGGAAAACACGGGCCTGGAGTACCCTAGCACTCCTGTCACAGACAAACGCAAATAAAAAAAACACACTCCGGGAACTCTGGGAGACGGACTTTCGGTGTAGGAAAAAAAGGATTTAAACCTACACACGCTGGTTCGAATTACCTGCGAGTGTCTGGAAAGGTAAACGCAGCCTTCTAGCGTGCTCATTAGCGATCAACCCTGTGGCGCGGCGGGGTGCCGATGTGTGCCTGGCGACCGGCAAACTTCCCGATTCGGATCGGTTACACGGGACGTTAAACTGTGCTTAATTAAAAACGCGGCCGTTCTGGCTTCTGAGCCGAGAAGCTGGATCCGTTGCTCCGGCGACCAGAACTGGCACCAGAACTGAGCGGATCCGATGAGCGAAGGAGAGCAGAAGAATAGGCATGACATTTTCTTCCAACTACGAACTTTTAGGACCATCAGGTACTAATCAGTCCTAACGCTTTTCTTTTAAGAAGAGGCAAACCAAAGAATGGTTCATGTAGGAGATTTAGCAGTCAAGAAGGCTGTTAGAGCTTTACCTAACATAGCCATTAAACCTTAGTACAGATGCAGCAGTATCTAAACTCACCAACACACTCCGTGTTGTGTCTTACATTGCACTGGATCTGGTGAAGAAGCTGTAGTCATATGAAACTATAACAGCATTGAAATCCCTAACCATTGTACTTGTTTGGCAAATGTCATACTGTGAAACTGTGAACACTCGATTCATGGAGATCAATGCGAGTCTTCATAATCTCTGCGCCTCGAAGCTGGCTTGTGTCTTAGTAGGATAATACTCATGACTATATAACTATAGTTCTGAAAGCTCTATAGACGAGTCTACAAAGCCTTATTACACATAGAATCGCTGGAGCCGCACGTCAGCCTCTTCATCAGCCCAAGTATTCTTCTACTAGCATATCAATATCACAAACACAACTGGAGCGAGGTGTCCCCAGGTTGACCACTGATAGAATACTGGTTGATAGAGAGTCGCTTTGTTCTGCTCCAGGATATAACTGAGCTGGTTTTCGACAACAGGATTCAGGATTTCAGATTCCAACCAATCGCAGGAGTTAGCGAGCACCTGTTGTAGTTGCATCGGTTCAGAGGCATCTTGTACTGTCATGTGTGTAGTTTTTGGGGATTAAAAACTCTATATATTCTCTTACCAAGATCAGAATCGAAAATCTTAAGATAGTCGTCGGAAAAGCTTTATTTTAGGAAAACGAAAAGTGTCGTGTTGGTACTAATTGCTTTCAATTGGCGAATCTATCTTAGAACTACAAAGGTGCCCGTGGCAGCAATCGTTTTCCCAGTTTCTGGGAAAATTGGATACCCCTCTTGCCTCAAGCTGTGGGTGTGGAATGAAGCTGTACCACCCGGTCTGCGGCACAAGATCTTGCCGCTTCTCTTAGAGCGGGCGTCTCTCGGTCAGCCGAAAAGGGATAATAAGGAACCAACCGGCCAGATAAAAGCACCGCAGGGGCACCACGGTTACCACGGGCACGAGAGGGCTCGAGGACCCCCCGGGTCGACGGGCTGAAGAGGCTCTCAAGGCTCTGAGCTTCCCCGCCCTAGCGAGCGGTGGCAATTGTGCAAGCGGCGAATGTTTGGATAACTTCCGAAGTCGGCAATCCAGCGTCGGTAAGTAATTACTATTGCCAGCCCGCGCTCTTCGCCCATTGTTAGACGATTAGCTTCCCTATTCGGTTGCTGAATGGCGGCTATGCAGGCAGATAGACGGAGAGCACGGACACGGTTCGGTGAAAGCTGATCCACAAATCCCAGCCCTCGACTCGGTGCATTGCGTGCCAAAGCAAGCAAAGAATGCAACCCCGATGCTACTGCTGCTGAATGCGGCTACTGGTTTTATCCCTGTCCCTTTGCTCATCTCGTCTATATCCACGTACCTAGCAAGGGGTGTGTGTGTGTGTTTGTGTATGTGTCTTTCGCGAGTTCTCTTCTGCTTCCACTGTTGAGCTTTGTTTCGTTAAATCTCTACTCGTTTTTTGGTCGGTTTAGTTCAGATTGCGTAGATCCTGGACTACGATTGGGCTTCGTGGGAGATACCTCCTGTAACGTGGGTCGTACCTGTACACTAAATCGCTCGTATCTTCATATTAGAATGGCGCACGACTAGCGAAGATATTGCAAAAGTAAGGTTTGATTGACTGTTGTGATTTAACTGATTCCAGAATAGATCTAGGGGCATCGCGGGCACTTCTAGCCGCTCTGAAGACGGTGTACCGATGTGTGTGGCCTCAACTAGGATCTGCATGAAAGGGTCAACAAACACGCAAATGTGCAACCGACAGATACTGTTTGACTAGGCCCTTCCCTATATCCGCAAGGGCACCAGACACTGACCCTCTCCGGGTATTGATACGTCCCCGGCGCCAGCTTAGGGTTCTCGGACAAATAAAAGCCAAAAGGGGTTAGAGCCTCCAGGGTTCCGAACGAACGCCCGGACCTCGGAGAGATGAGAGGCTGAGCTGCCGGAAAAGGAGTGAAAATCGCCATTCTCTCACCGTCGAGGACTCAATGGCACCTCAGCCCTTATTGCAGCGCTAATCCTATTAGCGATGTATTTGTTCTACGGACTCGACCTGGCCCTGGCATGGAAGGCGCCGGCGTTATGCCAATTGGAGTTTGCGGACGCTAATTGGAAAACCGCTTGGTTTGTGCATTACACGTCCGTTATCTTAAGCTTATCTTAAACGAAAGACGGCGTACAAACGTGATCAAAGTTCCGACCACCGATTTTCGTAACCGATACAGCGATTGCTGATAAGAGATTGGCTGGTGGTGGCATTTGTTTGAAGGGCGCCATCAACAATGTTTTAAGTGTGCCTTTGTTTCTGAATAATCGCTGTTGTACATATTCCTGCATAGTATAGAATCCAAGGTTTAAGAATTGACGAACATTTTCATTCCTCAATGTCTGTTTTGAGGTTAATTATTTACAAAATAACTTTGCCTAAATCGAAGCCTTATAAACATTAGTTTTTATTTAACGAATACTGAAAAGAATTGGAATTACAATCCTCCAATTTACGTTGTGGAGATGAAAACAAGGTGTTTTAGAATTGCAAATTACAACGAAATTATGAAACACCAATAATTTAATAAGTATTGACAATTATTTAGCAACCTTCTGAGATATATGATGAGTTCGCAACTGTTGAAACAATATTTGTTTGATTTAATTGTTTGCGTCAATTATCATCTCGGATATGTTTGTTTATTTGTTAGTTGGTTTGGCTTCCGAAAGCGGAATTAAGCTACGTATAATTTCAATTTAATTTCGTACGCGCCGCTAATGCAACTAATACCCGGCAGCAGGATCGGGAGTTTTCCACCGGTTTACCCACCAAGCCAGCAGCACGTCAGCATTGTGACGGGTAATTGAAACGAATGGGCATCATTTAATTCGTTTTTTGTTTGCCTGTGTTGCGTCTTCTAATGCTCGTCTCATGTGCCCATTTGTCGCTGGTGGAGTCGGTTTTCCCACATAATCCATTATTCATGCTGGTCGTCAGCATCGGTTCCTCGGGAGGATGCCGTTTCCTCCGCAGAGCTCGCCCGGCTATCGGAATCCCCGTTGTGGCGAGGCTGTGTTATTCCTTTTTTCTCCTCGTACTTTTGACGCGCGGTGCATTTTTCTGTCCGGTGTGTGTTGGTTTTTTTTTTGTTTTCTTGTGAAACTCTTTTTACCTTTTTTTTCCATACCTGCAACCCATTCGGAGGCAGTTCATCAACACTAACAAGATTTCTATCATCATCAGCGACGAACGTTCATCACACCGACATTGCATGTGCTCGAATTTTGGTGTGCCATTGCTCGTCTGATGTGCCCCAAAACGGCCAGGACACCGCGGACCAACCCTTCGGTGGATAGTGCCGTTATATTAAGCACAAACATACTGTTTAATGACATCCGCTTCGAGATTGTCGTATTTTTAAAAATTCTTCTCTTGATATTCCCCATTATAGTTCCCCAATGAACATTTGTCATAAAATATGTATCCGAGTTGGAAAAAGTTACAGAATACTGTTGTTGTTTTAGAATGTTTTCCTATAGATAAACATAGAACTTAAACGAAAATACTGCAAACATGTAGAATTAATAACAAGCTCTTATAAAACAAATAAGTCCAACAGTAATCGATAAACATCAACTAACCTAATAACATACAACGATTATCACGTAAATGCGTGTACAATGAAGCATAAATCGCTATCCCCAGTTTCGTTGGTTCTAATCCGCAAAATCTTGGAGAAAGCTATCTAACACAAAATAAGTGATTTAAAATTGTTTTAACAGTGAGCGAATTTTAGGTTAAAAGTCCCGGAAAGGACTCCAAAATCAGGAATACTTCAGTTCGTGTAGATTTGGATGTTTATAGGCTCGTTTTAAATTTCTCAAAGGAGTCGTCATCTGGGCAGTAGAGATAGCTCGCGCACTCAAAGGTTAATCATGCCCGTTTTTTTTCCCCCACATTGGTTCCTCTATTTCGGAGGCTTGATATTTGCCAACCTGCGCCTCCGGTGCAAGCTTGTCCGAGCTTAAGGCGCGGACGAGGAGCCGGCAAAAACTCAACTCTAAACTCCAGGTACTCCATTACGGCATGAGTGATGGGCCGCAATCCTGGCAGCATAGGCGGCTCGGCGTAACGCATTCGCATCGGAAATCCGGAATACCGCAAACCAGCCGTTGAGCTAATCCTTATCATCAGGAGCGGGAGAAAACAAAAAAAAAAACACACACACACACAGGGCCAATCTGATGATGTCGCAAACCGGAATGTACGTTGCTTTGCACTTTCTTTTCTGCTTCCCGGCTGCGAGGAATGTTTAATTTTATAAATGGCTTCCCGTTGTGCGCCAATCGTCTGCCCCGTTCGTTCTGGCTGTGATTTTTCGCGAAACATTATTTGAACAGCTCAATACTGCCGATTTTTACCGGACCCCTTTCAGGCTAACCAAGGACGAGTTCGATCCCCGAAGTAACGGAGCGCAGGTTTTTAGATTTTCATCTCACGCAAAACACGATACGTCGCTGCTTTCACTTACGAAAACCGAAAATATTATGAACCCTCCACGAGCAGAAAGTTCTGTCCCAATTTCTGCAAATGTTTCACAAATGTTCATCGGACACTTTGTTTACCTTCTTTGTGCGCAAAGTGAAGAACCCCTTTATGTCAAAGTCCCACCCGAATGCGCTGCATCAATTAGTGAAAAACGACGGAACACTGGGAACGTGAGACACTTTGTGTTTGTCTGTTTGTTTGCCACGGGGGAAAACAAAAAAACCGTTTCGGGGATTTCGGTTTTGTTTTTCCGCCATCGGAAAGCTGGCATGTTTTCCTGCCGGAGGTAATGCATTTAAGCTGCGTCTTTTGATGGTTCTCCAAAACAAAAAAACAAACCAAACACAGGGCAGAGCTCCGTAATACCTCATACGGAGGTATTTGCCGACGCGTACGAATCGAACTCCACGCCGAACGGTCTCCCGAGGCTATATGTTACCCAGTGAACACAGTGTTGTCCTTTCTGTTCACCTTTGTTCGCCCTGTGACTAGTTTTTGTAGGTGTCTTGCACAGCAGCACAGCCTCAGTATGTCAGTAAACATCGACTGTTCACGGCGGCAAAAAGTGTGTTTTGGCAAAATGCAAAAATGCGGCAAATGGGAGTCAACATAGCTCCCAAAAAACTTTGCCATGATTATCTGCCAGCCAGTCGGTGATATCCAGCAATCCCTGCGAGCATCTCGACGATGTGTCAGAGTCTTCGCCGGTTTCGGTTTCCACTGTTAATTAAGCGTGGCGGGCGGTGTTCAACTTTGTACGCCACCCCTCCCTCCTCCCCACTTTCTCCCTTACTTCCGGGTGAATATACCAAATTTTTGCGATCGTACGTTGACTTTCTAGTGCGACGAACCTACATTGGTTGTTTACTCAACACGCCCCCAGTCGACTTTGCCGAACTCTAGATGTAAATGAAATCACATTTTTGGAAAATCCAAAAGAATACCCTGGATATCCCAGTGTAATAAACGAACGTTCAATACGTACCAGTATTTCATCTCAATTTATGATAAAAATACGCATTGAATTGTTTTTTTTCGATATTATAATCTTATTTACTATATTCTTCCAAAGTTTCATCGATTGAGTAGAGGAAAAAGAAGTTTTCCCAGGCGAAAAACTTATTATTCAACTGTGTTTGTTATCTGTCGAACACGTTGTACGATTTTTATATGTTTAAAATGTTAAGCCATCAGCACACCACTTATACATACAAAATAGGAGAACGCATTAGTTTAAAAAGCAATTGTTTTGTATCTCGCCCTTTCATTTCCATTCCCATGAGCTCCATAAAGCTTGAATCCATAGTCCATTGCCAGTTTGTTGGTAATTCTTTATGCCTCACAACAAAACAGAAGAACAAACATACGAACAAACAAAATAACAAACAAAAACTGAGGAAAACTACTCCCACAATACCAAAAGAGAGTCAAGTCAAGTGAGCAGGTTCTTAAAAGGCCCAGGAAAATACGTTACTTATGTAACTTCATTAGTTTTTATGCTATGTTTACCAGAGTAAATGTAGCTGTCCTGTTTGTCATGGTGTTTATCCAATATCTTTTTGTATGGGTTTATATTTTTCCTAAAGTTAAACTATCTTTCACCTGAGGTAAGACACGTCCGTGATATCTTTTTGAATTACGATGCTGTAAATTATGCCTTATTCGTCGTAATTCGTCCAACTTTCCTTATAATTGCTATGAAAAAACCATAGCACGGTATGAAATTACTTTTCTGCCTTTTCGGAAGCATTCGTTTGACATCGAACAAACGTAGGATTGCTAATACTAAAAAAAAAGCTTTCCTCTTTCTTCCTTATTTTGCTTGCATTGGATGCGTTACGTGCGTGCTCGAAGGATTTGGCCCTGGTGTGTTAATTAACGCTCGACTGGACGACGCTATCAAGCTAGATGCACCGCCTGATCAACGAAGCGAGCGTTAACGAACGACCGGCATTCACCGGCGGAACGGTTTCCGGTCGAGTTTGTCGTCGTCCAAGAACGTTGGTGCGTTGATTAGTTTCGCTGGAGGAGAGCTGGCAAAAAAGAAACGCCTCTCCCCTGCGCCGGCAAAGGCATGCACGCGGTTCATTATCAGCTTTTCGGGTTTCCCGCCGCCCAACCTTTGACTTTCGATTCCAATCGGGGTCGCATTGCATTCGCGCATTGATGCTCCGTTGTGAGGGTGACCATCTAAAATAAAAAAAGGTAATACCCTGAGACCTGCACCATGCAAAACCAATTTTTCCAATCCATCCGATGCATTCCATTCTCATTAGCAGTTGGAGCTAGAGTTTTGATCCATTCATCGAAGCTTCGCTTTTTCGTTCTTATTTGCCACCGATTCCGCGAAACTAAGTAACGAACCTTCTGGCTCGAAATTTTTCACTGCAACCTGCAACCTTTGTGCACCGAAACGCTAACTCATCAACTAAGCTCGTTAAAAAATGTGTAAGATAGTGCAGCTGTTGATCAACGATTGGAAAAAAAGATTCCCTACTATTCCAGGGCGTTCCAGTTCGTTGTACATCATTTCCCTTTCGCCATAGCGCACCTAAAACGAGGCATAATTAAAACGGACATTCAAACGGCATAACGCTTTTCTTTCATTACGAGCTAATAAATGGCGCCACCACAAAAACCCCGCGTGAGCGTGTGTGTTATTGGTTCCACTTGTGTTCAGTGTAAGATTTTAATAGTAAAAAAATAATATTAATAATAACAATAGAATAATTATTTAAAAGTAACTAACCGTGGCTATAATGTAGAAAGTTATCGACACGCCAATGTACTTTTAAAAAACTACCTTCTCTCTCTTTCTCTCTTTCTTTATCTGTGTCTATCAATCGATACGACGATCCGGTTTTGGGCTCGGTTTCGTCGGCAGATCCTCATAGTATTTTAATTCCTTCCCTCTCTTTATATGTTTCTAACCACAATAATGGTGTATAATTAAATTTTGTTCTCCTTTTTTCTCTCTCTCTCTCTCTCTCTGTTTCTGCTTGGTTTGGTGTTTCTTATGGATAAGGTATACAATAATCCCGCGCTTATTCGCTCGTTCAGTGCTCACCAGAAACAACAGTTGAAAAAAACACATACAGTTAGCAAACAAACACAAAATTGACCCATAACAACGTTTTGTTACGTCTAGTGGGATGGGAGTAAAAGGTCTTCTGTGTACGGTGAAGTATTTTCACAATCGGAACCAATAATGTTCGGTAGATTGCAACGCAACCCCTTCTTGCTGTAGAATCCACCAAGTTAAAACGAACATCATTGGGAACTACGTACAAATGTTGGATCCTAACATTGGCTCAAAACAAAACATAAGGGATAAGAGTTCGCCATGGTAAAAAGCAATTAGACATCACTTGCACTTCTTGTGTGGAATGGTTTAAAATAAAACAGGAAGATTGCAATTTGTTGGCGAATTGGACAGCTTAAACTCGTTGTGCTGGCATGTATCAACTGCACACAACGGAAGCGCACATTGACGGGCAGCGAACGGAAGCGGGGGATTAGTGTAGTGCATTAAATCGCAACCCCGGATCAAATGCGCCCTGGGAACGGTGCAAATGCGAGATATCGGTGTATTTTGTGTGTGGTTTTGTGTGTAAATGTATGCGTGTGTGTGTGTGTTACAATTAATGAGTAGTTGTGTGTAAAAACTGTGTCCAATCATACTTCTCTCTATCACGGGTATAATTTATCTTTTTCGGGGAATAATTTTGATCAACCGTTCGCATACGATAAATTGCACCCATTAGCATTAGGCGTCCAGCAACCGGAGCTGCCTCTGTATGGTGGACCGGCGGATCTTGCAAACGGTTTCGGGACGGCTCCGAGACATGTCTTGAATCGAAAAACCGAAGGCACAACGTGGCCGCTATTTTGACACATTCTTATGTTTTGATTTTTGGGGTTTAGTTTTGCACAGGAGGATTATCCGCCGGGCACCGTTTGCAGGATCGCTCGCATCGGTGGTGTTTTGGCACGCCACGTCGCTAATGAATTGAATTTACGGTTCCACTAAAAATAAACAAGAAGAAAGAACCCCCTCAGGTCCGGGTGCCGCTTGGCTGGCGCTTTGGACGGACCCCCCATCGATCGAGGTTAGCCTAGCCAGCGTGGAAGAAAAGGATGGGCCCGAGTGGGGGATGCTGCAGCTAGCGTCGCGGACCATGTTGATCATCCACTGCGGAGGAGAGAGAAAAAAAAACCTTGTGAATATGTAGAAATCGGGTAAGGGTGAAGCAACCCCGACGAACGTACCTCTTCGTGGGCGTTGCCTTCTGGTACGGGTTCTGGAGGATCTTTGGGTGGCATTCCATCACCTTGAGCAGCAAACTGTCGAGATAGTCCTCCAGCTCCTTTACCTTCTGCTTCTGGTAGTGCACCTCGCTCTCGAGGTTGTGCGCGATCCGGATCACCTCCTCGCGCGACTTGCCCTCGTACTTGGCGAGCGTTTCCGGTGACACCTGAGCGAGCTTCGACTGGCGCTGGGCGGCGGCGGCCGCCGCGGCCGATGCCATCGTCATCCCGTCCGCCCCGCCGTGCTCACCGCCGATGATGATGCGCTGGTCGGCCGAACCGGAACCGATCCCCCCGCCACCACCCTGCTGGCGTTTCGCGCCGAGTTTCTTGCCGGCTGCCGTGGCCGTGGCCGCAGCCGTGCTGAGATTTTCCAGCGAGTCTGCCCGGTGCGCGCCGCTGCGATCCTTCACGAAGTGCTTCAGCTTCTTGGTGAAGCTCTCCTTCTCCGGTTTGGCCTCGTGGGACGCCGCCGGTGCCGGCGACTGCCGCCCAACCGCCGTATCCTGCGACCCGACGCGTGGCAGTGGCTTTGGTGGCGCCGCTGCTGCTGCCTTGGCGCTGCCGTCCAGATCCGGCGAGGTGGGAGCCGTCATGGAGCCACGCTGGCCCCGCGGTTGGCCCACGTCCGCGTCGTTGGCCTCCCGCTCGGCCGCCTCCTGCTCCTGATCTTCCTGCTGCACCGATAGCATCACGCGCGAGCTTTCCCACGACCGGCGCTTGAGCGAGTCCGTGCTGCCGATGTCGAGCAGATGATTCCGACCGTACAGCTTCTGCTCCCACTCGTCCACCTTGGTGCCGGCGGCCGGTGCCGGCGGTGGTGGTGCCTTCTCCTCGGCTCCAAGCTCGGCACTGGGCAGACTGTGGGCGGTACGCGCCGGCACGTTCGGCGGATGTTGACGCAGCGTCGTCGGCGAACGCTCCTCGTTCTTGGCCGCGCGCAAGTTGAGCGACCCGTTCGAGCTCTTGTGCGAAAGGTTGTCCAGCACGAACTCGTCCTCATCCTCGCTGATGACACCCGGGTCGGCGTCACCGAACGTTTGCTTCGATTGCCGACCGCCCAACGACGATCCGCCGCCGGCCACGAGCGTCGCCGCCGAGCTGCCGTTTCCGTTGCCGCCCGCACCAACCCCGCTGAGGCTCGAGTAGCTACCGCTGTACATCGAGCTGCCGTCGTCCGGTCCACCGCCCGACTCCTTGCCCTTGCCCTTGCCGAGCCCGGAGATGTGCATCTTCGAGCCGATCGACTTGGCGATCTTCTTCAGTCCCTTGCGCTTCTCGATCGCACCGATGCTCAGCAGCGAACCGCCCACGCTCGACGCCAGGTTGCTGATCGAGCTCTTGCTCTTCTCCTTCTTGCTCAGGTCGGTCAGCGAGCCGGCCTTCACCGTGAACGAGATGCGCACCTCCAGCTCGCCCCGCTCCTTCTCCTTCTTCTTCTCCCGGTCCTTGCTCTCCAGCTTGTGCCAGCGGGAGCGGGGCCGCTCGTACACGTCCATCTCGTTCAGCGGCAGCACGACGCGCCCCAGAAACTCGTCCATACCCATCGTGTTCCGGTGCAGCGCCGTCAGCACCAGCTGCGCCTGGTTGCCCTGCGACGGTATTTGCCTGCGAAGCATCAATTAAAATTGTAAAACAACAACACCCACACCCGGACGCGACCACGCCGGCAACTCGACTTACAGCTCGCACTCCTCATTCCAGATGACCGACTCGGGCGCCTTCTCCTTGATCGACGTCTGGTACTTCTCCTTGCCCAGGGCGATGATCACGAAGCAGTTGTTCGTGCCACCCTTACCCTTCATCAGCAACCCTTTGGCGCGTTGCACTGGAAGAAACGTTTGTTTTTTAGGGGGAGAAGAATGATGGTGAGAACTTCTTAAGCACCGAAAACCGGACCTCGAAGTAACGGTTGATGGAGATGTTTTCTCACATAAATTTGCACCAGGGAACTAGTGATGTGCGTTCAGAGCAAGAATGAGTGAGTGAGTGACTGAGAATCTTATTATTGAATTATATAACACAAATAGTTTGAGAAAATCCTTTTTTATTTAAATTCTGATTGGGATTCTAATCGCTGTTGAGGTTTCGATTCCTTGTTACGGAGTCTCTGTGAAGACTAGTAACTATTTTACACACTTTTGGGATTACTGGGGACTAATCTCTACTTTGGATTCAAATCTTTGTGGCGACAAATTCAATTTTCTCGTTTTGAAATCCAAAAAGAGTAAATGAAAGATTCGAATCGTTGTGATGATTGTTCAGTTTGATTCAAATTTTTCGAAGGAGTTGTTATTCTCATCGCCGCAAGGGACCATTGTAGGATCCGGGTTGCCGGGGAAAGAGTCACGCAAATCGCCACCAGGCCACCCGGGACTGGGGGAGAGAATTGCATAAATTGTAACCCAAACCCGAGATAAAGCGTAGTGTGCTCCAGCTCGGGAAAGAAAGGGGAGAAGATAACGCAGTCAAGCGGCAAGTTGAAGCAATCAAGAAGCGAATAACGTAGAAATACATCCCAGGCCTTTCCGTACATTCCGTCTGGAGCTACAGTCCACTTCCTCCGCGAAGGTGTGTTTGTGTTTGCTCGCGGATGATTCATCGGGCCTCTATTTTATCTTATAAGCCCCTCCGCCCCTTCAACGGCCCCTTCCGCTCAAGCCATTGCGCATCGATCTTGTGTGTGCATTCCATTCCACCCAATTTAGCCTATTGCTTGCGTCGCGCGCATTGTTCACTTACCTGTCACCTGAATGTGCGTTGGACTCCACATTTTTTCCTCGTTGTTGGCTGCCGAATTGTCGTGTGGTTGTTTAATTTAATTGTTCCGTTATTTTTCCTTTTTTCCGCCTGTTGATGTAATGATTGTTGAACAGCTGATTGGCGATTCGATGCCGACTCTCCTCCACCCTCGAGTGGTGGGTGGCTTTCGGATTTCGATGACGCTCGCTTACGGCAAAACCCCCGAAACTCGATCGGGGCGCAAAAAAAGGTCACTTTCTTTCACCACCCGCTCGAACAAATTAAGTGATCCACGCACAATTATTCCGCTCACCAACACACCGAGCGAGCGCTGCTGCTGCTGCTGCTGCTGCCAGCGGAAATCGTGCGGCCTTCTTCTCCCCTCCCCCACCTCCACACCTCCTTCCAACCGGCTGTGCTGGCAGCCGAAAACGAAACTTTCACAAGCTTTGTATATTTGGTGGCCGTGCGGAAAACGATGCCACCCTTGCAGCTACAGGTCGATCGGGCAGCCCCTGGTGTCCTGGACGTTATCGTCTAGTTTCCTCCACCCTCCGCGAGCGCTACTAGTATCCGGTTCCTGCGCTCTTCCCTTCCGCCTATCGCCACGGATGGTTGCCCTACGCTGCTATGAATCAGCACTATTGGGAATAGCTTTCCTCCTTCAGCATCGTTGCAGCAAGTGACACATCATTCGCGTTTTACCGTGCCAACAAAGAGATGCGATGATCAAAACACAAAAACGCACAAACGCACCGAACGCAACCGAACGAGGAACACAAATTAAATTATTACTAACTGCAAAAGGCACGTCGAAGGCACGTCGCCAGGCCGCCAAACTTGCCACCGAAACGCAAAACTAGCAGGTACGAATTTCCTGAGAACGATTGCAAATAAATACCAGCCCCCGTTCGGTACCGTTCAACGTAACTACTCTACCAGTTGTGATGGCTGCCTGGCGAGGCCAAGGATGTCTTTCCAAGTGAAGGTGCTGTCATCGGTGCACTTTGACGTTCCGGTTTGACGTTTCTATTCGGTACTAATTCGAAGGATATTTTTAACCGTCACGTCCTTACCAAAATACAACTGCCTTTTTTTCGTAGCATCGAACAAACACCATTTTCTCAGATTTCCTAACACATTTTAATGGCTCTTCAATAAAGAGCGATGCACGAAAATGCATTTAGTAGGTGCGAAACTAAACTGAACACATCTAACATGTTCTCTCAAGTTTTCCCTGATCTTATCGGTCAACCAACGTGCAAATTGCGGAACGTGAAGAGGGTGAATGAAAATGTTAGTGTCGCACTGCATTTGATTTCAGAGTTTAATTGTTAACCTATTAATTTTTGTAAAAAAAAAACATGTGTTTACTTTATTTTCTTTCACCACTCAATTCTGTATAATCGCCGGATTGTGAAAAGCTTTTCTTCCTTGTGTGTTCCATTGGAATGGATGGACTCTGCAACTGCTTATCTATTTAAAACATTTATATAATTTTCGTTAATCGAAAGGATTTCTTCGTTTTCGAAAGGAAAGGGAATGGGAACAAGTTTGGGAAAAGACATTCTAATTGTATTATTTATGAAATATTGGGCTTGAATATTACGGTGCTTAGCAGAAAGCTCTACTGTTATGTGGGCTTAGGAATTGGAAGCTTCCATCTACCGCACATTTCGCAGGCTTTTTCCTCAAGTAGCGAAGAAATGCTTCAAGCACTGTAGCTTTTTAGTACACGGTCCCTTTTCGTCGGGATCGGTCGCTACCTCAACCCTCCCGGTTCGTCCCTTTCTGCCCACCGATGCACCCTCCTGCCCCTGCACCGGCATGTTCATGTTCGATTCATGTTCTCTGTCCCACACACACACACAGACGGTGCACGTCGCAATGCCGTCGTAATGCCCAAGGAGAATAAAACTAAACGGCCCGAACGTCATTCTTGTCAGTGGTGCGATCGTCGTCGATCGGTGCGAACGCCTGCCGAAAAAAAGGGTGGTTCTTGGTGGTGAAACACATTTTTCCCACATTTGCGTTATCTGTTGGTGCAGTGTTGTGAGCCGTCGGGAGATAGTTGTGTTTTAAAACAAGAACGCGCATTGGCGCATTGGTGACAACGGCGTGTATCGCCCTCGTTTAGTTTCTGACCGTCGATAGTTCTTTTGAACAAAAAAAAAAAAAACAGGAAACTACATACAAAGGGATGGTGCCCTGAGCGCGCCCCGTCTTTCCTCGCCAATTTCCCGGACGAAGTGCTGCGAACAAATCAGGACGTTTCCGGCCAGCCCTCCCGGAAGAGACACATTCGCACGGGCGTACCATCGAAAGGCGCAGCGCTGACCGAGCGCCGTTTTTTTTTTTGTTTTATAATCCAAAACTCCTGTTCGCAACTATTCCGTGGTCGGGAATTTTTCCGTGCGCTAGTGTGTGTTTGCGCGTAGTTTTGTTTTTTTTTTGTTTTTTGGTTGTTTTATTTCTTTTTGCGCTGGATTTTACAACCCTCCAAAATTCGCCTGCGCGCGGAGGAAAGCAATAAAATTCTAAAAGGAGGCCCCCGCCTGCAGAAAGTAAGTAGTTCTGGCTTTGAGTCGTGAGCGTCTGCGATTCTGGCGATACCCTGGCCCCGATCGTTTGCTTGCCATTTTTGCCTTTTATTTATTGTACCTTCTTAACTCCTTTTTCCCCCTCCGATCCAACCCTCCCCACCTCCCCCACCGTCACCCAACATTGTTCGGTTTGGTGGTGGGTTATTATTATTTTTCGCCTTGTCTTATTCCCTCTCGCCCAACCCCCTGGTTGCGTATCCCTTGCACCGGAACTGGTTGGAGGCTGCATTCGGGGGTGTGATTTTCGATATTTCGCTAATCGGAATCGCCATACCCGCCTGCCCCGCCTGCAACCGGGGTTTCTCGCGCATAAATCACCGCATTCGAATATCTCTCCGGGTGCGGACGACCGGAGCTCGCCGCTTGCCAGTTGCCATCTGACGGTGGGAACCTGGTGTGGAACCTTCCATCGCTTAAAGTGGACGACCGTGACACCACGGCAGCATCTGCGTTTGCCTCTGGTGCGATGGCGGCGGGTTCGAGCGAAATGCGAATCGGACCGTGGCGACAAGCCGTAAAGCGCAAGATTTAATTGAAAAGCCACTGAACACTTGATCCCGACCGACGAGCTGCTGTGGGAGGAAGCTAGGAAGCGTCACACGCACATCATCACGTTGAGAATCCAACCGATTGCACTGCCTCATTGATTGTGCACTAGGTTGGGGTTCACTTATTTTGAAGTAGTTTTAAATTGCACAATTCTTTGAAAACTTCGCTTTGGAGTCACTAAAACCGGTTCAGATCTAACCACACTGCTCTGAGATCTTGGTTTCGTTTAAATCTTAATGCCCCAAGGCGCGTAGCCTCAGAGATTCTTGGTGCGCGTAAAACGCGTGATCTAAAATCTATCTGAATCGCTTCTTCTAGATCACTTTCAGGACGCGCGCCTGTTGACGCTTCGTTGTTGTTAACCAAGGAAGATTGTCTCCAGCCCTTGACCACCTTTTTACAGACGTACAAATTGAATTCTACCTACCTAAATGATCCGCCTTCAGCGCGGGTAAGTGTCAGATCGTCAGAAGTCAATAAGTTACAATAACGAGGTGCGTCCGGGAAAATCCAACCTAACACTGGCAACCCGGGAAAATCCAGGGAAAAGGGCCAACCATAAAAGGATCGCGTCGAACGCGGCCGCCCTTTTGTATCTAGATGACTTCAACGATGTCAACCGTTTTAGAATCTGACACCCGAACTCTTGCAAAAGCGCGTTGCTAACTGATTCGTGTACCTTCCCATTTTTTCTTCTTTACGTCATATAAAGAAACTCAAGTACTAGGCATGAACTGAACAAAAAATACAACAACATCAACGGGCGTGATCTGGAAGAAGCTATTTTTACAGATTTTAGATCACAGATTTAAGATTACAGATTTTAGATCACAGATTACTGACGTGAGTGCGTTCACCGCGCTCCGTGTAGGTTCAGGCGAAAATTGGTGGAGTGGATAGACGGCTTCGAAAGGATTCTAACTGAAAACAGGCCCGTCGCGTCTCTTCCATAGGGTGAGAGTACCACAGAACAGCAGCAACGATGGCCATGAAGGAGCTCAGCTTTGGGCAGCGGAACGCGCTGGTGCTGCTGACAGCCGCGCTGGCCATATCCTTGGTACCGCCGGTGGTGCAGTCGCGCCAGGAGTACTACTACATGTACCAGGACCTGTACGACGACGACCTGTCGCTCTGGATCAACGAGCAGCAGGTGAAGATCTTCAGCGGCGTCGCGATGAAGATCTACGCCATCGACAATGGGCGTGTATCGCCGCACATCCGTGATCCCAACTTCAGCCAGTACCTGCCGGTGATCCCCTCCGAGGTGAGCTGCGTCAACTTCACGTGGAAGGCGGGCTCGAAGAAGTACTACTACAACTTCGACCGGCTGATGTCGGTGGACGAGAACATTCTGAAGCCGCCGACGATCTCGATCAAAACGTCCGGCCGCGTGCCGAAGAATGCCAAGGGTGAGCCGCGGGAATACGGACGATGCCTGGGGGGGGGGGGGACAATCTTTTAGAGCTCCACGCAGAGGATGACTACTGACCGGGTTCTCTACCCTTTCCATTCCCATCTCTCTCTCCGAACAGAGTTCAGTGTGATTCTGCCATGCTCCGGTAATGTATCGGGCATCGCAATGTTTAGCATTGGACTCCTGATCCAAACGCGGAAAGGCAAACCGGTCCCCGGGACGCCTCTCCGCATCAAACTGCGTAAGGAATGTGCACATAGAGGTGTGTATGAAAGAACTTCTACTCTAACATCTTCTTCGCAAGGTAGCGTATGCCTTTTTTGTTGTATTTGCCTATTTTTCTGTTTTTCTGTTATCTCTGTTGTACTGTACCCGTACTCTAACCCTCCGTTCCCACGTTGGCTCCCGACTCACACACAGTACTCCCCTTCGATCCTCAATCGTTCCCGTAGCTGTACCCTCAACATCCGCACCATCCGTCCGAGGTCCTTCACTACGACTCCATGCGGCTTATGTACCCCGCAAGCGCCTTGGTTTCTGGTTGGTTTACATGGGACTGAACATACATGCCCCGCGTCGTGCAGACTGCCAATATTTTCGTTTTTTAGACTGAAAAATGGTCAGTTCCCGGGAACAACAGTTGGTATCCCATCATTTTGGCAGTTGCTTTGCTAACCCTAGCAGCAATAATTGGTTATATTAGCCTAACACCGTCGGTTCATACCGTAACGTAACGTATTCAATCGATCAACGAGCGTTACCACGGTTAAACGATGATGTTAAGCCAATCTCGTCGATTGACGCTGTAGGGGAAGACACAGTGGGGACATAGGGTGGGTAAAGGACACAGGACAGGACGCAGGTTTTGCTTTGATTTTCGGCAGCTGCACATTCCATTCCGCGCGAAACTAAAGGGATTCCGACGCCCGTGTGTGTGCGCCCAATTGAATCAGGTCCTATCTCCGGCAGCTGTGCGCAGTTAGTTGGGTCGAGCTCGGACCCAGGTCCATCTCGATGAAACACGCAGGTATCGAAACGCCTTCGTCTTCTCCAGTCATTTTGCTGCAGGGGGAGAAGTGTACCTTGGCCGGTACGCGCGGGGATTCCCTGCTCTCATGTCCAACGCCTGGCAGAATAATTCTCACCACTCGGAGGACTCGGATATCTTCAAACCCAGCATGCCCCCTCTTCCGAAGCCCGCCCGATCTCCTGCTTTCCGTCATTATTTTGCTCAGTTTTTGATGGCTTCCGCTTCATGTGTAGCATTAGCGCAATTAGGTACGCCTTGACGGCTACGCACAGACCGCCGCTTGTAGGTAATTGCCATTTGGTTTGCTTGATCCTTTTTAGAGCTTGCCTGCCTTTACTGCTTGATACGTGTGTTGCCCACTTCCTCTTCCTGCTGCATTTGGAAATGCACCGGAAATATCCTTTACAGTGCGCTTTTCTTTAATATTTTGCTTTCAGCTTAAACATAAACACATTCCGCTTTGTTGTGCACTTCGAAGAGAAAATGGGGACGAACGAATCCTCGTCCCCCTCCCTCCTCCCCCACCCCAAAAGTATTCCCCCCCGCGAACCGAGTATACAACATTCGACACGGCAGCATTTCGGAACCGCAGATACACAAATACACAAACACACACACACACACCCACACACCCCGGACTACCTTCGCAAAATTATGTTTAGAAAATGTATTTCTTTGCTTTTCGCGATGATAGCGATTACTCAAAATTCCCTTTACGTCCACTTTTGGCCACCGAACAAAACGCGTGTAGGACCAGTGTGCGCGCGAACCCATTATCGCCGGAAATGCTGCCAGGCGCGAACATTGTGTTGTTGCTGGCGCGGCTTCGGACTGCTGCACACAGCGCTGTATTGTTTTCGTCTCGAACTTTCCTTCCCATCGGCCAGCTTTTCGGGGGGACAATTTCCATTTTGTTTTCCCCTCGCCAAGTAAGTCAAGCTTTTTTCGGAACCTGCTAGCTGCTTGCTGGAACCAAAAACAAAAATAAGAAAAGCAAAATCGCCAAGCCGAACCGGAACCGGAAAGTTCGAACACGGTAGAAAGCTTCTCGCTTCCCTCCCTCTTTTTTTTTCGTTTGTATGCGCATCTCAGGCAATGTAATGCTTGCAAACTTGGGTGTACTGTACTCGGGTTTTTTTTTTTGAACGGACCTCTATTATTGCTAAAATGCTTGCGCGCGAAAGCGTACGAAAACCGACCGTCGAGACCAGTTGTTTTGGGGGCCGGAAGTTGTAAGACCATCACCGTTGCCGTTGCTGCTCGTCCTAAAACCAATCTGTGTTTATCTGTTTCTCTTTGTGAAACCCCCGCCCATTCCACGCTCCCCCCCACTTCCCCGTGAAAAACGTGGTCTCAATATTGTCCCATTTTTCTGTGTGTACCAACCAACCAACCCAACACCACCACCACCATCACCACCAATTCCCGTCGTCAACATCCTGCAAACGAACCAAAAATGAAAAACCAAACCAAAAATCGAAACAAAACATGTTTATCTATCCTGTTGAAAATGCAAAATCAAACCGAAATCGAAAATCGAAACCGATGCACGCGCGCGCACACACAAAAACACACACACCAACGCCGCGTGCTGTGATGATCGAATCGAAAACCTTTTTAAAAAAATCAACGAAAAAACAAAAAACCCAAAACACAACCGCCCAATTCAACAACGAAAAGGACCGGATCCGGAGTGCGACAAAAAGTGCGCCAACAAGGGGGTTTGCAACGAGGACAAGATCTGCCAGTGCCCGGAGGGGTACATGGGCCAGTACTGCCAGACGGCCCTCTGCTACCCGCAGTGCATGAACGGGGGCAACTGCACCGCCCCCGGCACCTGCTCCTGCCCGCTCGGCTACCAGGGGCGCCACTGCGAGGGCGGTAAGAACCTGTTCTCAATCTCCTTTTCGTGCACCCACTCACGGCCAAAAAAACCCGCTTGCAGGAATCTGCGCCGAGAAGTGCCTGAACGGGGGCAAGTGCATCCAGAAGGACAAGTGCGAGTGCGCCAAGGGCTACTACGGGCTGCGCTGTGAGTTCTGTAAGTAACGCCATCGACTCTAACCCGAACTCTCCTAAACCTAACGGATGTGTGTCCTTTCTAAACAAAACAAAAAAAACCCCAGCCAAGTGTGTCATACCGTGCCTGCACGACGGCAAGTGCCGCGGGGTGAACAAGTGCCGCTGCAAGCCGGGCCTGAGCGGGGACCACTGCCAGATCGGGCGCCGCCAGCGGTCGACCTGCAAGAGACCCTGCAAGCACGGCATCTGCAAGCCGAACCACACCTGCGAGTGCGACGCCGGCTGGTACGGGCGGCTGTGCAATCAAAGTACGTTGCAGGTGGACGCTCTCAAAGGTGCAGGCAATCTTCTTAAAAGTGTATCCTTCCCATCCGCAGGGGAAAAGAGGCGTCGCAACACGAAGGCCCCCAGCACCCCAGGTGGGACAACGGCCGCCGTCACTGACAGCAGCACCATCGCCAGTGCGGCACCGAAACATCCAAAGAAGTAGTAGCAGCAGCCACCGCAACCATGACGCTCATCAGCTATGAGTAGAGCCAGCACATTCACGTCCCCAGCCACCCCGTTCCTATTTCCAGCTGGCAAGCGCACACCCAGTAGTCAGTTGGCTGGAATGGCAAATGGGTGGAAAGATATCGAAGAACAATTATTACGCATAGTAGCAACTAAAAGTGATATAAACAAGTGTAACAATAAAAACGATACGAGAGAACAAACGGTACGTTCTCGCAATCTCATAAGCAAACGATTTAAAAACAAATAACAACTGTTTCCGCGTCATTGTATCCAGTTTAGAACCCTTTCAATATGGCCCCGCACGCTTGTGACTACATCTAATCTTATACTTCCTATTATGCGCGGGCGGGGAGGGTGGTTTATTAAAGATAACAATATGCAATCCAAAACGTCACTAGCCGACAGTTGAACTAGTTTTTCTCCTACCGTAAATTATCCACCAAACCTATTCAACTACCATATTTTTAACTCCACCCTTTTGAAAACAAAGATGATTGTGCCGAAAAAGTAACACATCAGTGTTACCTTCATCAAGTACTGTTTTTGGTCGATATTGGTTCAATCTTAATTTTCACTCAGGCGACTGTTTGAAAATATGTAGCTTCACTTGGTTCAGCCCTTACAAGTAACGAACGGTTTGGAGAAAGTGAAAGATAAAATAGAAAATCTGGGACACGACTATTAAATGATTAAATTATTACAATGAAAGTGGTGATACGTATAACATAACTAGAATGCATTTACAGAATCAACCAGCTTACGGCGTATTCACTTCTTAAAGACAGTAACAATCGCAATAAAAAAGGTTGTTACGGGGTTTAACACGCGTAAATACGGTACACCCTTCGAGGACGAGTTGCAACTTCGTCTAGTTTACTATTTAAAAATCTATTATGAAGCTGACTTAAACTTTTTCCGCTATCTTGATCGCCGTCCGGCAGCCGAACTTGATGACGTCGGTGAGGGCACGGTAGAAGGGTGCCTGCTCCGCGCCGTGCTCGATCCCGGTGTCGTGATGCTCCTGCTCCTCGTCACGGAAGCGCTGGATCGTATCGAGCAGCTCCTTGTCGGTGAAGGTGGGATCGTCCATCAGCTTGCGCAGCTGGTCGTTGTAGTGCTCGACGATAACCGATTCCACCGCGACGGTGCACGCCATCGCCGCCTTCTCGCCGAGCAAGGCGGTTCCGGCACCGAGCGCAAAGCCGGCCACGTTCCAGAACGGCAGCAACGCGGTCGGTCGCGCCCGATACTTGTTGATCAGCCGATCGAATTCTTTCTTGTGCACCTTCTCCTGTTCCCACATGTGCTGGATTGTTTTGCCCGCCTTCGTGTGGCCTGCAAAGGGGATAGATAAAATAGCACGATGAAATTGTGTTGCGAAAGGCGAGTGTGTGCAACACTACATTTCGACACTGCGCACTACTTCGAACACTACAACTTGTTGATGCAATCCTTATGACCCCTTTACTGCCCTCGCGAATCCGTTGCATTCGAGATTAAAGCTCCCGATAAGCCGACCGGAGGGAAGCTTCTCGCTAACCTAATCAACACCACTACCCGATAGTGGCCTCCGTTGGCAATAGTTTGCGAAACATGAACATCGTTGTAGTGCCCGTCGCAAGTCTAAGCCCATTTGCGGTCACCAGTGCAATTGATAGCAAAACGTACCCAGGACGGCCATTTGTCCGCGGTAGATTTGATTCGCTCCCAGTTCACCGGCATGGTCAACCCGTAGTACGGTATCAATCAGTTTGGAGCAGCGCTGCGTGCAGGAACCCGGGCTGGTGTGAATGCCTCTTGCAAGATGTAGCATTTTGCCGACTGTAAGAAATGGAGTTGGTGGATGTATGTTAGCAACCTTGTTTATAATTATGTAAGAAAAACGCATCCACTTATTACCAGACATTATGATTCGCTTACTGCAAGGTTTGCAAGTCAATACAATAATACGATGCGTTGCTGGAGTTGCTATCCACCGGTTCCTAAGCGAACTGCGTTGTACTTATTGAATCCTTCAAATGGAACGATGGGCTATTTCACAAATGCGTTAATATCACAGATCACCGGCTTTAGCGAATGTGAATTTCATAACAAAACAAAACTAACCTTTCGTTTGCTGTGTCAACCACGGCGTGTTGTCATTTTGACTGCTTTTGCTTGCTTTTTTTTCTTCTTCCATCAAGTTTACTCATGTTCGTATCTGCGGTTTACATCGAAATGAAGTTAGCCGTGACAGCAACCGGTACAGCTATAGCAGGCTGTACCGCTTTGCAGCGCCATCTGGTGTGACGATCGATACCGATACCGATAATTCTCTAAATTCGGGAAAAGTCGACCTTTTAAAAACTTAAAAGCACTTCAATGGAGCGGTTGTGTAATTTAACTACAAAAAAAGCATGACGAAAATCTTTCTAGATTCTAAAACGTTCTAGAAGCATCAACTGCGGTCTGCCAAACAATGTTATCTAGTTACAAATATATAATAAGCATTAAGGAGTTTATATTTTTACTACGAGATATTTTTATTAAATTATTCCGATGCGACTTTTCTTTTTAATCATTGGGAATGTTTTCGTAGTTTTTTCTTTGTTATTTCTTAATTTTCTCTCCATGAGTTTGCTATTTTAGCTTTCATTTAATACTTCAGGAGCTCCCTCATTTTCGTCCTTCATAAAATTCTACATAATTGAGGAAAATACCTCTGACTTAACCTACTGTCATTTACACCTTTTTGGAATCGATTCCTTTCCTCACAAGAAATAAGAATGTTTTAGAAAATGAATAGTCCTACCATTTACAACCATAATGTTGTTTGCATAAATGCATTCCATGTGCAAACAATAGGTGCAGCTACTAACTGACGAATAAATTCAAATTATCACTCCAATGCATTTCGTTCTAACAATGCATATGTTCTTATCTCGGATACCAACCGACACGAAAGACTCTCAAACTTGGTTCGCAGAAGAATTGTCATCGGAATAAGAAGCTTTCGGGAATAAGAATAAGCCTTCGGATAGCAATCAGCCTCGTCGGCTTTGACTTTCCCAGGGAAAATGGAAACAATAATCTTTGGCGTAGTAAACATAATCACCCTCGATCACTGCTAATCGCGTGTCATACGAATAGACACCTTCAGGCGCACGGGTGTTGTAACATGTCAATTTCCTTCCTATATAGGAATAGGAAGGGCTAGAGCTTTCCCAGGGCGCGTCAATGCAGCCCGGGTACAATGAGCCCTATTGTCGGGCAACCCCATTCCCAGCCGTTTCGAAGGGGCTGGTTTTCGATTTGGACGTCATTTCCGCTATTGCATTCCCATACGGCACGGCATCAGCAGCAGCAGTAGCTCCCTAGAAGATTAGCCTATCAATCGGTGGCGGAAGTGACAGCATCGGCCGCACAATCAAGTGACATTCAATTGGTATTTCTCCAGGAAAAATGTTTCAGCTGCACCATGCGCCAAGGCCGGAAATAGCTGTGCAAACAGAGCGCAGAGCAAGAGTAAGGTGTAATCATTTACTGTTGCGCAACCTCCGAAGGCCGAAGTTATCGGTTCGATCTTCCGCTCCCGGAGTGAATCACTGCACCGCGCGCGATGCATCACCCGATCCAGCCAGCTGCTCAACCTTTATCGATATCGCGTCCACAGACAGCTGCAGCTTTGTCCCCGAGTGCCCGATTTCATGTTGATTAAGGTCAATTTCTAGTGTTTGTTGTGTTGCAAAGCATTTGAGCCACGGAGCGATGGGGGTAACTCCGATCGGCGAAGGATCGAGATCCCGACGCAAGGAACCGTCCGTGGACGGCTTGTTGCGGTGAGGATTACAAGGGTCGATCGGGTCTTGGTACCTGGTTCGTTACCTGAGAGTTAGTGCTTAGAACGCCCTATTCGAAAGGAGGCCTTTCCCTTTTTTTTCCTGTTGTTGATCGTGTCGATCTCCTGCTCAAACACATGATAAGACGTCAGAGCCCGTTTTTCTACCCCGGGTTAGGGTTAGCTTACGTACGTTTTGCAACCATTTAACCCTCCCCCTACCCCCCGGGTGTCCGGGTATCTATAGGAGAGTTTGTTTTGTTTGTTTTTTTTTCGCTTCAAAAACTGCCGAAGAAGTTGTCAAAAATCGCCGAATTAATAGATCCTAATAGACGATAAATTAGTTCTGCGGCATTAACCATTCAGGCATTAATTAATTGCATGTTTTTGAAGGGGGGGCCCTTAGCCGATGGGTTAAACATTTTCTTAATTAAATCGAACCAACCAACAGCAGTACAAACCCCACGGGCCCGCCGCTTCCGGTCCCGGTGGCGGGCGGGTAATCAATTCTTCGCCGGGTGCGGAAACAGTGCGCCATATCCGAGGCGGCGCAGCTGGTGTCGAGGGGGGGCGCCACAAGCAATAGCGGTTTCATAGGAAAATCCCACCACCCGCCCAGCCGGCCAAGAATGGCGTTTACCGAGTGCGGGGGATCGTTTGCCCATTAGTCATCGTAATGATCCCCCTCCAAGGCAAGAGGCGAACTCGTTTGGAATAATCAAGTCACTTGTGCCGCTTGCCGGCGTGTTTCGAAGGTTGTGATTGAAGCAGCAGACAAATGTACACAAATGAAGATGTTAATAACATTGCTTAGCTCATTAACTATCTTCCAATTAATTGGCCGTTTGGTGATTCGTTTTTCCTTTTGGATTGCTTTTGTTTTTTTTTGGAGCAGGAGTTATTTGCTGCGCTCCGTTGAACACACACACACACGCCAGTAGGCAAGCAACACCCCATCGGGAAACACATGTGATAATGCAAAACCAAAACCCGAACAAAAAAACAACAAAAATCGAATGAAAACGAGACCCTCCGGACCGCGCGTGTTCGCCAGGAGAGCGTCGTGGGCAGAGCTACCTCACGCGAAAGAATCCCCCAGTGGATCTATTCGGTGACGTAACCCCCACCACGCGCCCCAAGCCGAAGGGGCCCGGTCGGGCTCGAGAAAAACGTCACCATTTTCCCTCCGAGTGGGGTGGTCCCAGGCAACCGGACCGGTCGGTGAGCGGCGGGAGGAGGTACGACAGCTGCGGCCCGAACACACATTCAATCCGACAAATGCGTTGTTCACACGCGCCACCGTGTGTTCCAGTTCAAGGGCTTCCTGGGGCTTGAATTTTCGAAAAAATAAAACCCTTTCCGTTTTTATTTTTCCATAAAATAGCCTCGGGCAGGCTCTAACGTTTGCGTTAACAAAAATAGACAAATTTTCATCGGTGATAAGATAAAAGTAAACCAACCTAATTGAATGAAATAAATTTTATTGTAATGTTACAGCTTTTCAGTTTAAAAAAAAAATATTCCGTCTGTACTGTTGTTCATCTTTTTCATTCAATCTAGTTTACCAAAGATGCAGTGCAATGCTAAAATGAACGATTTTTTAAAGATTTAGATTGACTTGGATTGTATTTTTGCTTTTTTATGTGTTTTTCAACAGAATCAGTGTTAGCTATTGCTTTTATATCCTACAATCATTCAGATTTCCGGCTGATTTTATAAATTTTGTCTAACTTCTTTTTTTTTTGTTACTCTCCAACTCTGAGTATATACCGGTCCATCCTTTGATTATTTCGTTATTGTTCTTAGCATTAATTTTTATAGGATATAGGAAAATAACCTATTATTGTAATACTGACCCCGTTCCAATTTATTACTTGTTGATCTTAGCAGATTGATGAATTGTGTAGAATATTTGTTTATGTAAAAATTTTACAAACTTAACCCTTGGAGGTTAAATATCAACGCAGTGTAGTACAATTATACTACTCAAGCAGGAATAATTCTCTATTAACGGAAATTTATTGTCTCCCGTGTCCGTTTCGAGATAAACACTATGTGCGTCTCGTGAGAATATACGTGTCATATTCGTGCCGCGCAATCCACACTTAGAACCCGGCGATCTTACGGTTGCGGCAACTCAACTGGTTCGGGTTTTGTGTGTGTGTGTCTTTTTAATGTGACCTCCCGCCAAGCCGGCAAACTCATCCGACGGAGCGCCTCAGCGGGTGGCAATGCGACCCTCGCTAGTTTTAAACGCTAGCCATATCTAGCCTAGGCTCGGAAGAACCCAGCGCCACCTCGAAGCCGAAACTCTCGGGGGAAGCGAGAAAAAAATCCCTCGCCTGACAACTGATCGATCACCTCGGGCGAACGTGGTAACGGTCAACCACGTTTTTAATGAGCCTTATTTAGTTCTAGGCGAGCAATTATGTCCGACGCTGTCTGGGCGCGATGTTTGACATCTTCTCTGTAATCCTCCAACCGGTGAAAGCGGCACAGGCTCTCTCAGGCCTGCGCAGGCACCCAAATCGTCCCCTAATAAGCCGATCGTTTCACTCCGATTTAATTGATACATCTGATTGGGAGGGAGAATGTCTTCATTGAATTAACGGGTTCGACTCGCTTTATGGCACGTTGATTGACGCGTCCTCTGGTAGCCTTAAGGTTCTATATATGTGGCGCTCCCGCCACCTCCCGCTGGTCCAGCGTCGTTAAACTCCCGATTTTATGACCATTCGGCCCTTTTACGACACCAGGTTACGTGTTTCTTGGCGCTGATGGCGAGATATTGTATGTATGTGAGACCTAAAGCTCCTAATGAAAAGCCTATCGACGCGCGCGTTTTAAACCCGTAGAACCTGAACCTCGGAGTCTCACCGAGCTCTGGGAAAGTCATCTTGTTCTACATGTAGCTGAGTGTATAGCCTCATCCTCCCTCGAAGCCTCAATCAGCAACGCTTTAACAGCCATAAAACCTCGCGGGGTTTTCAGTTTCCTCAGCACCGGCGTGTGGTTCCACGTCCTGCTTCCGCTAGATCTCGCACGCTGTTGACGCTCGCTCCTGTCCTTGAAACGCGTCTACGTCTTCCAAGGGTCTTGGAAGGCTCACGCCCCACGGGTTTTCACCTGAAACTCATCTCGCACGACGAAGATGCAAATCGAGGGGTCGAACCGGTGCGGTTTTTAAGCAGCACAACACTGCAGTTGTATGTCTGGCGTCCTGGCTCGCTGTCTGGCGATGGATGAGGGAACGGAGATGCAAAACTCGGCGAATAGTTTTACCGAGTTGGCTTTTCCATGCACCGATCAATGGCTGGTGGCTACCGAAGAATGGTGTCTAAGCTACGGTCAAGCAAGCGAGTCCCGCAAGTAAGGTACCGTGGGGCAATACGCTCTCCTTAAGCGAACAAAAACATACCAACATACCGTACCAATTCAAACTAGTGATGGGTAAATTCGACAAAAAATCGGAACCGCTTCCGAATGACTCCACCAATATCGGAAGCGGCTCCGTAAGGTAGGTGCAATACTCCGAGCTCGGAACCGTCCGGAGCCGCTAGTAGACAGCCGGAACCGACCGGAGCCGGAGCCGTCCGGAGCCGGAGCCGTCCGGAGCCGTCGGAGCCGTCCGGAGCCGTCCGGAGCCGGCCGGAGCCGTCCGGAGCCGTCCGGAGCCGTCCGCGCTCCAGCTGCCGACTAGCGGCTCCGGACGGTTCCGAAAGGTTCCGGACGGAATCTTGGTTTTTACTAAGCCGGAATCGGAGCCGGTTTAAAGATGCTCGGAAGCGGTTCCGGGCGGTAGGTGCGGTTCCGAGAACCCATCTCTAATTCAAACACTCAAATTGATACTTAAACCAAGTGGTTCGGGGGCCCTAATAGTACGAAAAGGACAATCTATAATGATTCAATAAGAGCTTTTTATCGGTATTTGATATTTGTTTGGTATCTGTCATTCAAAAGGGAGCTCTTAGAAATAGGAAAAGAGTACAAATAGGCTCGGAAAGCAGTAGAGGGCCTTTC
The DNA here is from genome assembly GCF_943734765.1 of Anopheles ziemanni. Taxonomy (NCBI): domain Eukaryota; kingdom Metazoa; phylum Arthropoda; class Insecta; order Diptera; family Culicidae; genus Anopheles; species Anopheles ziemanni. The sequence continues at coordinate 3,090,230 of NC_080707.1, forward strand.
TCTTTCAAGCAAATATGAATGCAGAATGTATACAACCTTTGAGTTGATTCTGTTTGGACGGGTAGTGTTGTTCAGCCTAACATTTACACCTCTGTATGAGTATGTTTTAGGATTAAGACTTCGATACTCTTAAGTACCGGTGCATCATGCCCCACATTCCCCTAGAGGAGTCTTCTATACTTCAACCAAACGAGTACGTCTCATGTGTGTGGAAAAATGCTCGTTATCTCGTTGTGTTTTGTGTTGCTCCTTCAAGTGGGATGTCCTTCGCCAGCCGCGTACACACGAGCCTGAAGTGCCTCCTCTATTTCGTTGCTAACACTTCGGCCAGCCCTTCCACCGTCTGGAAGCTGTGGCCTACTGTGCTGCCCGAAACCGACCACTTCAGAGTACAATTTCGAAGAATTACGGTACAAGACGAGATATATTAGGTTTCCTGGTGTTTTTTTTTCTTCCCACCTCGCTCCTCTACAAGAATTTCTTCGTGTGTGTGTGTGTGTACGTGCGTAAATGGGTATCGAGGACTGTATGGGAAGGACGGGAAAAACAAGCGTCTGAAAAACGCAAAACGGAAGCGGATCGAAAACAACCAGAAAAAAAACAACACAAAACAATGCGAGCTAAGTTTCGGTGCGGCCCAAAAACGGGACTGACAGGACGAAACCTTCACTACCTTGGCGCAGGAGGAAGTGTGCAAAAATGCCCGCAAATCCAAAGTTTCAAAACGCACGTCAAAAATGGGAGGGAACGTGCATTATGTGTGCTCCCTTTGTACATGTTTTTCTCCTGGTTTTTCCTTATGCGCTGTTGAGTTGAAGCAACATCGGTGGATCGGTTAGGGCGTTGTGTGATGCCGCATCCTAGATCCTTTTGAAAGGCAAAGTCAAGCTCGCTCGGGTGTTGGCTGAGGAAAAGCGAAAACAGATAACCGTACCGAGAACCGGGTACGGAGGACGCGCCGCGGCGGAGGATGAATCGGTTTTGCGAACAGAGGAAACTTCCGCAGTGCATCCGAGCTGAGGAAACGGCCCGGGGTGTGGTAGGGATCAGGCATAAGAAATGCAAAACAAAAAACCAAATCTACAAAGGGGGCAAAACAGGCTGCCAAAGGTACGGCCAAAGGAAAATGGGAGAAAAGAGCAAGGGAAGCGGAAAGAGTAAGCAAACGTTCTTCATCTGTCTGGGCAGGGTCGGGAAATATGCTCCATTACGCGAAGAAAACGCTGGCATCGGTGCGAACAGCTCTTTTGCTTTCAGTTTCGCACATCTTGTTCTAGACATTTTTGCTTTTTTACTCGCTTTCTATGTTTTCGCTCAAAGGAATGTATTCAATGTTATCTCACTGCATGTTTTTAAATGTTTATGCTTCAGACGGTATTATTTCGTTTTCGATGCAAAACTTGTACATTTTTATGCTGTTTTATGACGCAGAATCTGTGAAGCTTAATAGTGAAAAGTTTCCATTGATTGTTGTTATTGAAAATCGATTCAGAACAGAAAAACACGGGTTGTTTTGCAAACGAGTGATCACTTATCAATTTTTGCAGCTAAAACATACCGCGACCATACTACCCCACCTTCCCCTACGCAGCATTTTATCGCTTGTACAACTTTTATTTTATACCGTTTTTCGGCTCGAACTTGCTTCGCAAAGATCTGCATTAGAAGTTATGAGTGAGTTTTAAATGCAGAACCCTTTCCCTCCCTCCTTTGCGTCCCCTCACTTTCGTTCTCGTTCCCTTCCCTTATTACCTGTAGCTTTTTTTACTTTCGAATTTTCGCCCAAGCCGGTGGTCGACGCAAATGTCACGTAAGCACTCATATTTGAACGGTTCTGTGTTTTTGCTATCTTCTGTTTGCCTGCACGTACTTCCATCACCCTTTCGCATTCCCCTCCGATTCGATGGCGATGCATATTTCACTTCGCAGCGGATTTTCCCGGTCGCTTTGGTGGTTTTTTGTTGTTCTCTCGCGCATTTTCACCCGGCTTGACAGGCTCTGATCCGTTTTGGGCGTCGAACCCGGCAGACGAAACGCTCCCACGATAAGGGATGCAAGTGGTTTCATTTGTTTTTGTGCATCGTTTTTTCTTCCATTTGCCACGTCGGTTGCGTTGCGTTACCCGAAAATGCCGAAAGCCAGGGAGAAAAAAGGACGGGAAAACATATGTGAAACCCGTGAAGTGGAAAAAAAACCAACACTCCCCGGCTGAACCAACGGTACACTGTGCGTCGTTCTGTGCTGTCCTCATTCCGCCCGTTTTCCGTTTTTCGTCTTTCGGCGTCACTAACGCTTTTCCCACTTATTTTCAGTTAGTTTTACATTTCCCCCGGTCCGGTACGACGTGTTTTTTGTTTTTCTTCTCTGTTTTGTTTAAGTTTGCCTCCGCCCGTTCGGTTTGCCACTTGTCATTTCTGTCCATGTTTTTCTTTTACGTTCTGTGTACGCGTCTTATCTCCTGGTGGCTAACTTGTGACACATTTTTCACTTTCCCATCGCCGTGTAATACGATCGGCGCTCGGGGTTTGGCTGGGATTATCCTTGGCGTGTTCCCGCGGAAGAGCGTTGTCAATAGGGTCAGGTGTCATATTCTCCCTGTCCTGTTCTCCCTTTTCGAAGATAACGATCGCCATTTAGCAACGCTCAACGCGGACGTTCTTAACTTCAAGCAACAATGCCACAAACCAGCAAATTTCAAAACGATAGCTAGCCAAGGTGTTCACCCAGAACAGACCGAGGAGCTGGAGCCAATTTCAATTCCTTCCTGCGGAAGCAATTACTTAAGCACAACGTGCCTCGGTCCAGAGTCCTGGGAAAGGCTACAGCGCCCTCACGTTACGTCACGCTACGGGATTCGCAGAAACTCCCGAACTCCGGAGCTCTAGCGGGAAAGGAGGGAGGGCAGTGGCCCCACGGGAGCGGAGGCACCAAAACGGCAGTTGTTCTATTTTCGGCCCGGGCCCCTTGTTTCCAGTTTTTTCCGTTTTAGCCTAATTAGCTTTTGGTCACCAAATGATAGAACACACCTGGTGGTTACGTCCATAAGCGCTGGAGCGTCTAGGATGGCGTCGCAAGAAATCCAAGACAGGATACCCTTGGCTGTGAAGGCTAAACAAAGCAGAAAATCAAGATGCCAGCCTGCAGAGGTCTTTGATTGACGCTAACAAAGGCCAACTGGGGCGAGAAAAGGTGCGTAACTTCTACCAGCAGCTGAAAGCGAAGGGAACGTCCTGTCGAGCGTCCTGTCAAACGTCCGTCCGTCGTCCTTCGTTAATGGGTGAATTCTTCTCCGGGCACAAAGCAGCACCGGCGATGCTTCTATCTCTCTCTGTCTTTCTCTTTTTCGTTGCTAGAGGATCCTAGCAGCTCACCCTATTCATGGAAGCACTTTCGCCGTGCAAATCTAATTAAAAATGCACCTCAGGAGGTACTGCAGGAACTTCCGGAATAGGTCTATGAGGTCCCTTGCGAGTACAACCGGCATTCGATGTAAATTAAGTGGTACTCGCTTTTCAATTAGATTTCTTTCACCTTTCTCCTTCGCCTGATCAGCTCCTTCCCTCGTTTTCTTTCACATCCCAAATACCGGAGCTGCGCAAGATACGTTCTATTCTTGTATACGGCTCACTCGGGGTTCGGTTCGGAGACCACCGGATAGCGGTCCGATTTTCCGCTGCGCAAGCCGATTAGTTCTCCATTATAAATCAAAACCTAATCGATCGTCCATTTTCCATCCCTCACATATTCGTCGATACGTCTTATCGGTACTCTTTCCCAGCGCACGAACTATAGGTGTATATACCCTTCCCGAAGTCCGCTATTACCTCATGCCCAAAGCCCACCTGCCCAGCTCGCTCAAAGGGTTCAGTTGGGGTTGCGTACACCTCAAGCGCGAGTGATTAGCTACATTTGACCATCGTATCGTATCGGAGTTTGAAGCAAAAACTACTGTTGCTTAGAGGGGCATAGTCAGAGGGATCAACGAGCCCTGACACGCCCAGGAAGCGGGTCCACTGGGAGTCGATAAGCTATCGCTTTCGATTGTGTTTGTGTCTGAATTTCAAGCGTCAAGAATTTTTGGATTTTCCTACCCTCTCTCTCTCTCTCTCTCTCTCTCTTTTGCACCGGTATCAAGAAGTGCTATTAATTACATGTTTCTAATTTACGTCCACTAGGTGTGGGATTAAGTACTCCACTCAAGGTATTTGGGATGACGTGGACGGCTGGACCTTCGAAGCAAAGCCTGTTCGGTATATCTGGTTCTCTAAAAAGTCCACAATATTGATTGCCTGCGTCAATATCCCACCGGGTACCTGTTTACCAACAAGGTGGAGTACAGTAGGAGACCAATTCTATCGTTCAGAACATTTCATCCCAAACTTTCCTTTGACGATCCATAAAAAAATGCATAAGACGACATAACCAAAGTACTAGATTGTCTGTGACTCATCATATCAGTGTATCACTCAGATACTCCTATCACCCTCGTCAGCTTAGATAGCTAGAAGGTGAGATAGTACCTCACCCTATACGTTGTCGTCGATTAAAACCCTTCTAGGGGCATTCCTAGGCCGCATTGTCCGCTTCAATATAGGGAATTTCGCAGTAACTGGAACGAGATTGTTAGACCTTCGTACATTATTACTTAGAACCCCAGGAGTTTGTCAAATCTCATGATATCAGTAGACGACTTTCAACCAACTCTGGAGCTCCTAAAAGTAGTCAGAATTTTGTTCCGTCGATCCCATATCTGCCGCACGTGTAGGAGGTCTCCTTGAAGCTGTGAAAATCATTAATTAAATGGTGCTCTCCGCAACTATGGTTAGAGATGCCACCACACACGAACACACACTAATAGAAAAGCCTCTAACGCACCGGTTGATACCACTTTAACATCCTTTTTAGTTCCACTCCGCTGCGCTAATGAGGATTTGGGTTGAGCGTTTGATGGCGTATTACTTCATTCAATTTCCTACGCCGCCCATCGCTGTCGATCCTTCGAGTGCGGTTCTTCGGCGGTAGGTTTCTCCCGCTTCCCTCCTTCGTCGTCGGTCTGGGAAATGCATGAATGAATGTGCGACAGATGATTTACGATGGAGCGACCCGAAAACCTGGAGGAAAAACAAAATCCCACCGTCAGCGCGTCTCATCAATCTCCTCGGCGGCCGCACCGATCAATCTCTCTGGTTTCTTCCCCCCCCTTGGAAGAGTGATCCTCTGGCTCCCGAGCAAACATCGTACCACTTGCGACACGGTTCACGGTTGATTATGTGGCCCGGGCGCTACCGGCGTTCCCTGCTCGGCCAGGTTGGCGGGTTCCTTTTCCACTTCACTTTCATATATTTTCCTTCCCTCCTACTGCGAGGAGCTGCAGCACCTCCGGTCCTACAAGCCAACACCATGCATAGGCTGCCACAAAGTCGCGTAAATTTGTTTTCTCTAGTCGGGTGCCCTTCCGTCACCGATAGCTGGGTTTTTTTTATTGGTTGTTTAATCATCCCATTTGCCCTCCATTTGCTACCCCGTCACCTCGAGCGTGTACCTAGATCTTCAAACCATAAATCCACCCTATAGTACTTACAGATATAGGCGAAGCCTGCTACCAGAAAAGAAACAGATAAACTGTATATTTATCGGCTTATTTCTCACTTGTCTCAATCCCAAGCAGGGCTCACCTCGCTGTGCTATATTTGTTTAAGACGTTTTATAACAGCCACTTCCCTTGCCATTGCCGCCATGGCTTACATCAGGCACATTATGTAATAGGCGGACCTAAGAATATGAGGTGTGGAATAATCGACACACAATAAAAATGCCAATCGATGCTGATAAAACTGATAGCGGCGGCGCGTTGGGTGAGGGCGCGAGTGCGCCAAACGGCTGACTAATTCCAACCTATCCCTCCGGCACGGACCGATAAGATATGCTCCGGGTGGAATGCTGCGTGGACCCACGTTCAGATGATGAGAGTACGCAAGGAGTGACGTGTAAGGAGATCGTTTCAAGCTGTCGCGAACGTAGGAGTAGCCGCGTAACCTTGACTTGGGAACCTCCGATTTTGGAGAGCCTATCAATCTAAGAATTGATAGGCAGGAGTTTTTTCGCGGGCTTAGGCACCAAACGAATTGTCCAACGATCGTGTTCACTTGTCTTTACAACCTCCTCAAATCTAGAAATAGCTTGACAAGAACCGCGCAACCTTGACTTGGGAACCTCCGATTTAGGAGATCCTATCAATTTAAGTATTTAAAGGCTAGGGCTCCACTGACAGAGACAGCATTAACCCTCCAAAAGGTTAGCAAATGCCTACACATGCTCGAAAATTGGACAAACGAATTGTCCTACGATCTCGTTCACACCTCTTCACAACCATCTGCCCCAAAATCTCTCTCGCTCCCTTCGTTCCGCTCATCAGCAAGAGCTTACGGGGTGGAAATGCGCCCTCGGTCAGCTCTAATCTTCAAAGCTAATCCAAGGAACCGAAGGACTCGCCGTGTGAGCGTGTGTATTCGTGCGTGTGCCATCAATGGTTGTTGCTATAGCGCCATCTCCCAGGCTAGGCACCAGACCCGGAGATAAGCCGCACAGACCAAGCGTACCTTACAACGGAGTAGGCGCGCGCGTTTGGCGAATTTCATTGAAAAAAACTCACCGTCCATCATGCTGGAATAGACTCGTGATCAGCTCAACGCAGAGGGAGAGGGGAGATCAGTGCAACGCAACTTCTGAACCGCCCGTTCCTCCCCATACACCAGCTCCCTACTTACGTAATCAGCTCTAAGCACTGATAAGACGGGTGGCAACATTCTGACCCAAACCGACGGCTTCAGCGACGACTCGACGTGAGTATATTAGTACAGTTTTGTAGTAAGCACTGGTAGGGAAGCCACCAGCTAACCACTTCCGCCAGCTCTGGGTCCAGATACGGGGGGTATGGGTCGGGGTGGTCACCCCATTTTTTATTATTTTTTCGCAGATAACAAGCGCGGGGTCTAACGAGTGCGAATTTTGGAGGATTGCGATTTCCTCCGAGGGAAGAGATGGGGGGAGGGGGGATTTCCAGTCCTTGAGGAAGAAAGAGAAAGAGACAGAGAGATGAGAGGGGAAACCCCTAACTCATTCATCGCGTTTCAACTGTTGATGTGGTCTACAAGTTTGCTTCCAAAGTTGTGAAAATTTAGGAGACATCTCTGAAGGCTTCAATTCATGGTTTGTGAGCCAAGATTTCCAAAATTCTCACACGCTTATCAAACCTTTCAGTAAACTCTAATAAGTCTTCACTAATCACTACTCGAACTTCTTGTTTTCTATGCTGTTTTGTAGTTGTTTATGAAAATCAGACTTTAAAGACTTGTTAATTTCTAAACATAGTTAAACATATTCCTCTTATTTTCGGTTAACCTTCATATTTGGGTCATCTTTATAACGTTTTCTATATCTTATTATCAAAACTTATTTATTTATAAACAATCTTGGACATATTCCAATTGGCTTCGGATATGCTTCACATTTACATATTTGTTGGAACATATTTTCAAAACATATGAATTGATAAACAAGTTCAGTTTTAGCTATGCTGCAGTTATATTCGAGCTATCTATATGTTATTTACATGTTTTTTATAACTTATTTCTGAAACATATAAATTTCTAATCAAGGTTTTATATATTCCATTTCGATACAGTTACGCTACATATTCCGACTGCGGTTTGATGTGTTCCCTTTTTTTCCAAAACGTCTAAGTTTGTCAAAGAGTCGCCACCTGCCTGCCCTTCCCCTTGCCGGAAGTCAAGCCAAACAATGGCGCCAACTGGCGTTGCGTAAGCGCCAAGTTTTGCGCAAGCAAAACGAGAGCAAATTTGAATCGCATTTCGTTTGGGAACGTCGGTGCTGTAGCTTTATCACACATCACGGAGTTGTTTGGCCTCGGCCATCAGGTTTCGTTGGATGTTATCTGTGCCGGACGGTGGCAGGCTGGCGCCTGCCTAACGGTGCATCGTTCGTTTTTTATTTGAATTAGATGTGGTTCCTTGGCGGCTTGTTGCTTTCTTCCGCCGGGGAGTGGAGGAAGAAAAAAAAAACGTGTGTATTGACGCTGTACCGTCTATGTGCAAGCAAACGGTACAGTACTGTCGAAGGCGATTGACGTCAGTGGAGGAGATTGAGCTAACACAAACGGCCGAAGCTCGGTTTCGAAAGCTAGACTCGTTTTGCTCTTCCTACTTCCCAACCGATGGCTTCCCATTTTCGAAGGCTTCGGTTTCTGACATTTCAGATGGTTTGTTTACTTTTGCATCGACTGCTAAATTGACGAGCCGCTTTTCCGCCTCTTCTCTCATCTTACAAGCTTCCTCGTGAAGCACAACCCGACTCGAAAGGTGAGAGTCAGAGCTTCTCAAGCTGCACTGCTCGACGCCCCGTGTCGCCGGGATCGTCTGACATCCTGCTGGAGGGTATCATATCCATCTCGCTTTCGACAGTGAGGACAAGGAAACGGGCGGCACGGAGTGTTTGGGCCTCGCGTGCTTAAGGGCATGCGCTTGCCTCTTGCAGGATTGAAAAAGAAATGAAATTAAAAACAAAAACGCTTAAAAAGAGTTCAGAACGGACTCGTGCAGGGAATGGAAAGGGCCGTCAAACAGGGGAAACAGGTAAGCGGAACACAACGCTGTGCAACGAAAAACAAAACACACACCTGCCCAGCCTGGACATCACACTTTAGGCAAACCGCAGGACGAACGCCACGAGCGGAAAGTTTCCTGTTCGCGCAAACCGAACCATGGTTGCTCAACAACAAAACAATCGAGAGCATCTGGTGAACAATTTATCAATACATGAATTGATTCGTAACGTAGTTTCATATGTAAATAAACTAGTTTAAGAATAATATAAGTAGCAATAAATTAGTATGTAAAATTTTTCAAGCTTTAAAGCAACAACCAGCCTATTATACAATCTTTAAACATCTTTTCAAGAGATGTATGTAAATTTGTAGTAGCTGCCATCCTGTCAAGCAAAATCTCTACACATGTAAATATGTTTAACATAATAAAGCTTCAATTTCCTTAAAAAAAACTTCAAACGAATAAAGCACTCAAAAAGCACTACAAGATTAATCAACTACATTTAAACACATATCTTTCAACACTTGGTTCAAACGAGGTTAAAAAGAGATTTACATGACTAAGTCTAAACACAAATTTTAGTCAATGCTTCAAAGTTACAAAACCTAGAACAGGAATGAATACAAAAATAATGCAGAAATTTGTGAGATGTAACATTATCAGTAGCAGCTTTTCATGCAACTTGAAGTCGGACAGTGATCGAACCTTTAGCACATTTACATTTGTTTACAAAAATTTAGCAGTAAAGCACGATTTAAGGAAAAAGCATTTTGTATTCTCCAAAAAATGGAGAGTTTTTCAATTGTACTCTTAAGTCGACTCACAACAAATGCTCTAATTAAAGGCGCAATACAATTTCCATGCCTTTAACACACATCCTATTAGACTTTTATCCCGCTCACCTGTTGTGCGTCGATCATTGTGCCCCGCCACCATCATCTCGAGCTTGTCGCTTCCAGCAACCAGCACGGTGCAACTGCACTCGTTATGATCGGTTGATGCTTGCACCCCATTAACCCGCTAGCTCACCCCTCACCCAACCCCACACCACCCTTCCAGAGAGTGCACATGTATACGAACACACACACACGCTCACACAGGTGTTTGCCGGGAGCCGGTTAACCTAGTTCGGAGAAAGTATCGAGTGAGAACGCAGACCGGTTCGCCCTTTTTTCCAGCATTATCACGTGTTGTTCGCGTCGTATGCCGCTGTCTTTAACTTGTTGCTTGGCTTCTCTCATATTTGATTATATCGTTTTTGAACTTGATTAACGGTATTTATTCGATTGGCTTCATACATTACGAAGAACCAACCAACGCGTCGTATACTGATCTCGAATATTTTTAAACTCCAGTCATATGTATTGTGCAACTGTAAAAGTGTAACATTAACAAGGTTCCCCAATGCCATACCCACTTGTTTGAACAACTTGTCCTTTTTTCTTTTGTGAGAAGTGATTTTAAGATTGCACTACGTTTTTTTCTTTGTGAATTCTAGATTAACTTAACTATCATTATTGATGGTTATTGGCTTCAGTTTTTCTGTTATTGTTATCAGTATTGATGTAATTTTCATTACTTTTCTTTTTAATTTTAGTTTTCTTATATTTCACGCAATCGGTGGACATTTTTAACAATAAATAAATAAGTTATATGTTCTATATATAACTTATTTATTTATATTGATGTTTTTGTTTGTCAGTGATGTACATTTTGGATTAAAACCCCAATGAAAGATGTTTCATTCAAATTTCCACCGAGCACCCTTTCGTCCCGCGCGATAAGGCTCCCAAAGGGGGGAATTTTCTGCTTGGAAAGTCTCGAAAACCGTCGCTTCAGCCATATACGGAATAAAAACAACAGATATACGCGCAAACACTCAAACAAACGGAAGTTCGTCTTCAACCCGAAACATAATTTCCTTTTCATTCCGTTTGACTGATCCGCCGATCGGTGGGGAAAGAGGCTAGAGGGGTGGGGGGGGGGGGGGAGGGAAGTACAGCTGGTGCCGGGCGTTATGAAGCCACCTGCATCTGGGCCACCTTAACGTGGACGGTTCGCTTGGGGCGCAACAATTTGGCCATCGTGGAAGCTGCGCGAAACGAATCTTCTCCTCCGGCCCGGGGCCAGGTGCCAGGCATCGAACCCTTGAGTGTGCAGTTGCGCCAGTCCCCACAACAGACAAATTGGGGGACGTTGGCCCGGTTTGACGTTTGGAAAAGCTTTGGCCCAAATCGGAAAGTCAGAAAACAGACGGTGTGGAATTTATCAGACGAGCAGAAAATTTTGCAAACCAAGATATTCAACCGTTTTTTTTTTCTGCAGCATGCAACCGAACACTAACACACTCACACACACACACCACACAAGTTCTGTCGATGCACTTTCAAGTTCGTGTCAACCCAATGCCCTTGGAACGCTGGGTTTCGGTTCGCGTGCCCGCCCTGCAACTGCATGCAATTGCATTATTATGCTGAAGCAGCTCTGTTTCTCCTCCCCACCCCCTCCCAAGGAACTCCCCCCGCACGCTCGCAGTGTTTTGTTTTTTGTACTGTTTATTTTTACCATCTACTTTTTTTCCAATGCACGTACATTATTTTATTACCTTTCGTCTCGCTTGGCAAAAAACGAAACAAACCGTCAGAGAATGAGGCTGGTTCCCAGCCCCGGGTTGTGTGGCTGCATGCAACTTTCGCCCGGGCAGTTGCACTTGCAATTGCACACGCAAACACACACACACACACACAACTAGTCGTTAGGAAGCGCAGAACGCTTGGTGCGGTCAGTGAAATTTGAGAGTGAGGCTTGCGGTGGACGAAAGGCTCGGATTCAAGGGTAAAACGCTGCCATTCGTCGGCCCAGGTCGCAGAAGAATGTGCCTACGCACACGCAAATTGCCAGCACAGGGCAATATTCTCCAAATACAACACTCGATCGGCTGCCAACGGCCAACGGAGTTAAGAGTGAAGTCAGCGAAAAGGTGGATTTAAATTGACGGAATTGATTTTTATTTTATTCTAAATTTCACGCTAGACAAATGAGGGAACGGGACGAGGGACGAGGTGTTGAATTCGAGACGAACTACCGAATTCTAGCCTCGGAACGGGCTACCGATAAGACTGAGCGTGTCAAATGGTTTGTCTGTTTTAAGCCCTTTTATTATTGTTACCCTCACGAAAAATATAAAAGAAAATTACTAAAATCTTACAAATAAGATAGTCTTGAAAGTTAAAGCGAGTTGACTTACCCGGTATTTGAATTTAAGAAACAAACGACGAATTACATCAATTTATATGATTAATAAACAGTCTTTTAACATCGTAATAAAAGTAATAAAATCAGGTATCATTTCTACAAACAAATGTACAATTTCATCAAGATCATTCAGTAATCGATTTGTAATTAACTAATCCAATTTGTAATTCGTTATAAATTCACCTAAAACAGGCTGTTTTCCTTGTGTTTCAGTTGTAAAATAGAGATTTTGTAACCTGTACAATCACTATTGAATAACTTGTTAAACTAAAATGGTTTTGTAGAAACTGCATTGCGTTTTTTTATTTGAAAGACTGTAAACCTTTCGAAAGTGGTTCTTTTAGTCCTTTTTAGGCTTTTTTTTATTTTTGTGAAGCTGATGATTCTAAATTTTCCACATGCAAAAGAAAAATGTAACCCTGATAATTGCTCGAGAGCTACTTTCGCCTTTTACTATCAAATTGATTGCCTGTTTGTACTTATTTAATAACTTTAATTATTAATTTACAACTCTTATTCTCTGCAGTGACATTTTCCTTTTTTTTATTTCAAATATTTTAGATCATATCTCTGTTTATGTAACTTAACTATTTAGAAAGTTGATACTCTATTCAAAAGGGTTTAGTATCACTTTGAAAACATTAAATCATCGTTTATCTTTCGGTTTCTATTTAATCACTTGGCCCTTTTTAAAAGGCGGTAAAAGGTAAATTCGTTTGTTAATTATTCTCCGTTTTTACATTTGTAATAGTTCGTTTCAACTTGTGTATTGATCACTATGTTTCTATGCAACTTTAGAATTAACTTATCCAAACACTCTTCATGCGGATGTGATGAATGTCAAATACTAAACGCTTAGCGAGGATGATAAAATTCTAATCGCTTTTCCACATCATTTTTATCGTAATAGGTTTCCTGTTCCGAGTAGTAATTCCACCACTTGGATTAGCACTTGATGGCGCAAGTTCGTGCAAATGTACTAACCCGTGATTTACTGCTCATCAACGAGTTGGCTCGGATTTTCCAGTGCGCGCGCCCCCGGATAGTAGCGTTTCCGGTTATGCAAAGCGAGCAATTGCACTTGCGCCGGAAAAACCACGATGGGCGGCAAATGAAATCCATCAAAGCGGTTCTTGCTCGCTAGCAAAACTGGACGGATGCGATTGAGTTTGGAAAAACCGGCTCTCCCACTGCGAAACACCAGAACGATCGAGTGCGCGCGGCTGCAGGCAGGAGGCCGGTTTGTTTTCCGTACGGTCCACGACAGGCCGGACGGAGGGCATTCGCGTTTGGTGGCTGCGTTGGATCAAAGGCACGGGATGTCGCGCTGGAGGGTCGAACTCCGGCAGGCCGGCACGGGTATGCAGACACCGGCACGGACCTCCGGTGGCATCCAACGCCGTCATCGCCGGGCGGTGCGCGCACCCGCTCGGAGTGGTTCTTTTGCTGTCCGAAAATAAGACGCGCCGGCCGGCCCGAGCCGAGGGAAATCCCCGCAGTGGACAGGCGCTAGGGCCCACGCGGGGACGGCGACTTGGCTAAATATAGCCGTCATATCTTTCGCCCTAAACGCTTCGCGAGGGTCGCCGCCCATCAGCGTCGGGCGACACGGAAAAACCGGGAAAAACGCCTCTGCACGAGGCGAAGCGCGAGCTCGGCGCGGCCACGCGTGAGGTTTCGTACGCGTTCCGTTTTTGGACGCACCTAAACTTATCCCACGGCGCACACAATTGTCCGTATTGGGTGGCAATTGTCGCTGGCAATTGTACGCACAGTGCTCCCAGTGGGGGGTTGCTTGGTGGACATTTGACTTTTTTTTTCAATTATTATAATTTAACCCCTTCAAAGTTTTGTCGCACATTTTAAAGTGTACCTTAATTTATTCGATACTAATCGATCAAATTTAACCAAATTTATCACAGTATTGATCTAAATCACAAAAAATCTAAAAAAAACACTGAGACTTTGAAGAGATTAAGGCACGATTCAGGTAACACTTGATAGCCACAAATGAAATCTGCACATTTATAAGTAAATTTCTTAAAACAAGAGTTGTATTTAAAAAAGTAGTTTTAAAGAAACTGTTCCTGTGCTTAGTACCATAAATACTCCAATTTAATTAAAACACTTTGATATTATGGTTCATATTAACATATTCGATGCTATCGCTTCTTTCATGCCCTTTCATTCTAATATGTAAATGTATCAGTTTATTTTCTATTCATTTCAGTATATTTTTCCTAGATCAATTTTAATTGCTAACAGCTCGGTACAAATATGTTCTAATGATCAGAGTTCAAAACTTGGTACAAAAAATAATAACAAAATAGATCGAAGAAACAATCATCGCTGAAAAAAGTAAATCATTTTTAGTGGAAAACTGTTACACCAACAAAATGATAAAAAAATTTGTTAAAAAGCACAGAGCAAATGAAAAATTTATTTTAAAAAACGGATACATTCATACTGGCTGTCACAGGAGTTCTACGTAACTCGAGGCGTTAATTTAAACAGGGGATATTTGATTGCAGATTACTGTAAAAAGAAAGAAAAAATCGTTGTTGAAAGCAGATTTTGAATTTCTTCTTTTCTCGGTGAACGTTGTACCATCAACATCATCCGGCCTTCGGCTCACTGTGTAGCGGTAGGCTAAACCGGTCGGCGGAAAAACTTTCCGAAAGAAAGTCACGCCGATTGTCAACGTGGCGCAAAGTTGCCTGGGTTGCAAGTTGTTCCCGTGTCGGAGGGCGCTCTCTTCCGGAGCGAACTAAAATCAGTCCCCCCCCGGACCCCGCGAGATTGAAGGGAACTAGAAGTTTGGGCCCTTTTTTCTTCCCCACCCCGCCCCTGCTAAGTCACGTTGTTATTTTCGAGCTAGCGAGCGAACTATGCTAGCGATTCGTGCCCGTTGTAACGTGGCCGGGATTTAGTTGGAGTTTAGTTTTTACGGGCAGGATTTATTTGCTACATCCATCCATGCATCCCGGATCCGGAGCACTGCCACCGCCAACACCCGGCTATCCGCCCCGACGAGCCAAAAATACCGCCGTTCGAAATCTCGTGCCGTTGCTCGAAGGTTACCAGAAATGGAGTTAAAATGAACGCACTTTGTTGAGTTCGCGCCGCACGTTGGGAAGGTGCGGTGTGGATCTACCGGGTGACTTTTTGCTGCTGTTGTTGTTGTTGTTGTTGTTGTTTTGTTGGCTCGGATTGCCTGAACGACGCTCTTAGACCTGATGAGGCAGCAGCCTCTTGCAGTTTGTTGCAGACGGAACGCGGGCACTTAAAATAAATTACTCAGAATGCCGACAACTAAACTGCCTGCTGGTGATGGGACTGAGGGGTTTGACGATGGAAGCGGTGGCAGAGACCTGCCACTACTAGTTCGGAAAGGAGCGATCGCTATGGACTAACGGCAGCTAGGCAGCCTATCCCATCCATCCGCACGGAGTAGGAGTAAAAATAAATCCTTTGCGCGTGCACCGCAAGGGACTTTCAAGCTGTGGGGCAATAGTTTGTTTTAAAACGTTTCAAAACTATCATCAAGTCTCGTTCCGCCACCAATGTCTCAGTTGAGATGCGTACAATATTCGGTTTGCAATTCGGCAACACGAAACACACGCAGGTAAATGCGGCGAACCCTAGGGACTTCCAGAATCCTGGATCATCCCTCGCCAAAGAACTCCCAGCTAAAGCCGGCGTTGAGTTCGGCAGGTCCAGGAGGTTCAGAATCATCCAGAATATCTTCCCAGGAGGTGTATTCCACTCGGGGATGAAACCCGCCAACATCTTCCTCTAACTGTTGATCATATCGGAAAGTTTTGGCGTATTGCGAAAGTCTGCGCTGCCTCAACCTTGAACTCGGCAAGCTCTCGCCTCGGTCCTTGTGCGCACGTGTGTGTGTGTGTTGTGTATTGTCCTCGGAAGGATTATCCTCGCACCAAAACCCCGGGAAGAGCAGCAGAGAGCCGCGAGGAGTATGTAGCCGTTCGGGCCAGGTAGGTAGGATTGCAAGGATAATTTACGGGTAATTATAGAGCACGACAGGTACCGGGCGGCCAAAACACGGGCCACTGGAAGTTCGGAGAAAACACATCCATCACGCAGCTGTCATGTGACCTTTTGTCAATTTTTAGGGGACCATTTTGTAGTCCTTTCCTTTCCACCTCCATTCCGCCGTGTACCCCCTTTGACGGTAAGAGAGTGGCTGTGCGTTCCATCTCCTGCCAGGTAGTTTGCATCTTTTCGGTTTTGCCGACGAACACAGATAACGCACGGGAAGATTTACTGCTTATCCTTGACGAATCCTCCCGGAGAACCTTCGCCCGGTGATGGATTCTATTATGCTGGGAGTTTCTTTTCTTTTATCATCATTTCACCCACAGTAAATCATCTTCTCCGGGATGTAATTGCTTCATTTTTATGGGACAGTGGCGGTAGAGGGGCCCACATGGCATACCATAAATCATCCCGAACGGATAACACCGTGACCGGTGTAGGTGGAAGGTTGATATCGGTTGATGTCTGCACAACGATCAACCTGTTCACGGCTCGCTCAAGAAGCCACCGGATGTTGATCTATGGCCATCCACTGGCGTGCAATCTCCCGACAGCTGCGCCAATAAATCACTAAATTACCCTCTAATGATCCTTTCATAGCGCGTTAATTGAGCTCCACGGCAGGTGACGGGATCGAGAGTTCGGGACACCGGAAGTCCTGGCCGGGTTTTGCCGTTTCCGCCGGTTCCCACGTCGGCACAGCTCGGAGGCGTTTAATTGGTCCGTCCAGTGTCCTGCTGGCGGGGCGTGAAGATGGGCTTAGAACCCGGCGCCAGCAAGCACCCGGTGCAAGGTGTCTTCCCGTTTTAATTTCTTCATTCAAAAAACGACCACTTTTGCGACAGCTTTAACGTCAATTAATTATACCTGAGTGGCAGGCAACGCACACAGGAACAACAAAAGGGAAGGAGAATAAAAAAAAAACAGAGGTATCAGCAACAGTTCCGCTTCCACTAGCCCCCCAAAAGCGCCGGAACAATCTACGCATTCAATTACGATTGCCAGCCACCAGGGAGCGGTTCCATTAGGCCAACCTTCCCAACCTATAGGGCCTACCGAACCAAAACGCTCGCACAAGTACCAGTTCAGGTGCAATTATGAAAATATCATTTCAGCCTCGTTGGACGCTATATTGAAATGTAGCTCCTCCGGTCGTTTGGTAGCTTTTCGTTCTTTTTTTGCTGCGCCATCTTGTTCGCTTTTAATTGTAATGGAAACCCCATTAAGTCGCAAGTGTGTTAGGGTGGCGGCAAAGGGTGCTGCGGATGAGAGAGGAGTTAGAATATCAGGATAGGTGATCGAACGTGATGTCGCCAGCTCTTGACCTCGGGCGCTTGAGTGCCTTATTACGGATGGCTGTCAAGTTAAGTGAACTGTCAAGATCGGACCATCGAGATTTAGCAACATTTTAGTCCGGCTGTTGTGAGGAGTGGGAGACTACTGCTGTGCAAGTAGTACTCCGGTTGACACTCAGATAGGGTTTTCAGAACCTTGTCTAAACCTTGTGTTCAGGCCTTGTCTAAGCCTCAAACTAAAGAGCAATCAATTCCATTCCAGGAAACTATTATATTCTTTACATTTATAAGAACTTCAATATCTGATGTGATCGCCTGGTCGTCTTGCGATAAACCTGCAGCTCCAGATCGCAGGCGTTGCAAAAACATTGTATTTTGTTTTTCAAACAGACCGATCCGACATGCCCCGTCGATGCAACATCACGAAAAGGATTCGCCATGGGGTTGGACCGACGCGAATTGAAACACCTATATGGAAATGGCCATACCACGAATCGAATGTGTTTAC
The DNA here is from genome assembly GCF_943734765.1 of Anopheles ziemanni. Lineage (NCBI taxonomy): Eukaryota > Metazoa > Arthropoda > Insecta > Diptera > Culicidae > Anopheles > Anopheles ziemanni. The sequence goes on from NC_080707.1 coordinate 3,107,971, forward strand.
CCTACGATTTCATACTTCCGTTGGTGCGCGTGGAAAATGGACCCGGTCCATCAGCGACGACACAAGGTGAAGGATTAGGCGAAAGGTAAACAAACGTGAGGCGAGAAACGAGAGGGGGTTTTTTCTCATGAAAGCAACCTGGCGTGGTCCTAAGCGATCTGGCTAACGATCTATAGCGCGATGTTATCTACGGCTTATCGCCCCAATTGCCCAGAGTCGATCGATCTGTCCCTCTTATATCCTTTGCCTGATCTCTGCTCTCGCTTTCTCCACGAGCTCAGGCACTACCGGTCACATGCGCTTATCGTTAGCTACAGTATCATGCCTAACGAATTGCGGCCAGCGTTACCTGCATCCTAGGCTAGGAACCTAGGCCCGACTCTAGCCGCAGGCTGTACGGTCTCGGAAAGGAGACGGAATAAAAAAGGAATGGCCGCCGTTGTGTTGCTGCATCTCCCGGTGGCTTATCAGACCTAGAATGTTTGCCCAAGGCGACTAGAGTATCGCTTTTTTAGCAATGCCTACGTGTGCACTTTGATAAGGGAGACCGGGTCGGGTGTCCTCGCACATCCAACCGGCCCTGGCACCATCGATTTGTGATGCCTTAAACGATATCGTGTGTATGTGTACACGTTTGGAAACTTTAGGAACGTTTGGACGGAAAGGGACAACGGGGACGGTAATCCTCAACCCGTAAGGAAAAAGAGGCTCGTGTTAGGCGGAGTTGTTAGTCGACGAAACACAAAAAACACACACACGCACAGACACACCGTCGAAGCCAAAAGCAACAAGCTGCAAAGGCTTATCGAGGCACATGTTTGCCTAATGAACCCAGGATCGAGAACGGATGTTCAAAAAACCGAGCCGAACAAGGCGAGGGAAAGAGAACTCTCGCCAGCACGAAACGCAGATACGCAGGCCAACGCCATGCCCTGCAGGCAGAAAAATTACATCTGGATTACATCGCAGTTGTCAAAACTGTCTTCGAAGGCTTGCGATCCCGGTGATGATGGTAGAAGTGGTGCGCAAGGAACGCAACGTTTCCTCCTGCAGTCGTCAACCCTTCGAGACATCGCACTTACTTTGCGCTCTGCCATCGGGCTGAGGCTCGCTTTCAGGATGAGGTCAGGCCAGACCATACGAGGTGTCCTGTTCATTACTCACGATAATTGGAATTTAATCACATCAAATAACCAAATGATTGCAATTATTCTTCATTTTGATCACCCATTGGCTCTTCTGTCTTCGACCGCATACACGAACGGACACGGGAGAAACGATTTGCGAGCTAAAGCAGCTGCAACCATCAACCAATTTCATGGAAGGCCCACCAGAGCACAGCCAAATGTTGCAAGAGGTCTTTTTGGGTAACCTTCCTGAACTCGGGCGAAGCGATGGGGAAGCTTCAGACATTTAGAACTTCCTACCGACTGTTCCCGGACAGAAGTATTTGGACGTAAGCGTATGCCGTATGTGTCGATTGAACTACAGCTCGTAACACCGCAAAAGGCATACTTGGCAATTGGATAAATCTAGTTGCTCGGACCGGGAAAATGGAATAACCGTACCCTCGGGTGCCTGCAGCATTCCCTATGGCCCAGCGCTTCGCGGCCCAGCAGCTTTAGCAGCTCGGAAGGAACTACAAAACGAACCAACCGTAGGCGATCATTCGTTTCAATTAGCAGGTTTTTCCGCGAGTTCCGCGGTTTTTCTTCACCCCGCCCCGAAACACCTCGCTGCCGAACTTATTCGGGGCGCAACTCTGGGGGTACCAGAACCTTGGAGCTCGTGGAGGTGCCATCAAAGTTTACGAACCGTGAACGGCTGTGGGGTGAACTGCAAATTGGCATCGCCGGGTTACGCCCGACAGCTCATCCAGTCTGCTGACTGCGCCGTGCGGGGCTTCATGCATGAATCGATCAGACCGTGGCGTTGGTCCGGTTCAGCGGGTTTTGGGCCGCATGATCCCGCGTGATGAGTCAGTCGGTGGCTGTTGGTTTGGATGATCTCGGACGCAGACGTGCGACGTGTGTCTACAAAACAAAACAAAACGGTTTGGAGGAACCTGTCAACTAGAGGATTTGGCACGCGCATAGACACTCTGAGGTGTGAGAGTGATACCCTAACGGGGTATCCGTCTGAACGCCGGTGGCGACATATATTCCGTTAGGCGCAGCGTTCTGCCAAAGATGTAATCGATTGGGTTTTATAGCACTAGCGGTAGCTAATCGATAAGCCGAGGCGACACTCGAGGTGCGCGCCCAGTTTACGATCCGTCAGCAGCATGTCACCAGCACACCCCATGCACAGTGATCGATCAAACTCGGCCGAAGCTGCGACACCGCACCTCTGGATCGTCTGAGTGGTGATCCCGTACCGACCGATGTGACTCGCCCCAAGCGCCCATCTATCCGTCACTCCCCGGTGGCACTCGCCCTGTGGTAGATGGCCACACGGTTGATTTATGGAGCCCCACCGGACGCTTATTTTTAGCCAGCACCACCACCACCACCACCAACACGGGTACGCCAAGTACGCACGACTGCTTCGAGCCACAAGCCAAGAGAGACCTCTGCAGAGGACGCCAGAGACCATCGGACATTTTCCACCATTTGCAGACATTGACTCACGGGCAGGAGGGGGGTTTATCTTTCGATTTCAAGATCTTCAGAAAACGAAACTACTTTCGTTTCCCCTCGCTCTTCCCCCCTCTCGCAGAACACTCCTTCGAGATCTGAGACTAATTAGCGACGGCCATTAAGCAGGGCAATGCGGAGCAAAACGCACCGGTTTGGGGCAAAGTAAATAAGCATAAGTTTAGCAGAGCATTGTGCAACTTGAAAACAACATGACAAGAGAGAAATGTTCTCCTTCTACCGCATTATAAAATGCGGAGTTCAAAAAACCTTTTACACTTTTCGCACTTGACTACACACTTATTAACAGCCTTTTATCAGACATATAAGGAAGAGCTAATATTTTGACGTATAAATAGAACAACTAAAGATTGCGCATATTCTGGCTTGGAGATGTCACAATTTCCGGTTTGAACTTACTCTAAAATTCAATTTACTAAATTTGTGTAAATCTTATATCCCTATACCAGCAACGTGCATCGAAACGTCAACTCTGTCGCGTATGGTAGACATTGTTTACAAGCTCGGTTTAGCTCCACTTCTCTCAACACAATTGTTTGTGAACATAATCTAAAATAATTATAGAAAAGATAAGGTTCTTGCTGCTCAACAGGCGAGAAAGAGACCGGTGAAAATGGAACTGTCAAAACTTGGCCAAAATCGCTGTTCACTTTCGACGCTCATAGGATCCCATCATCCCCTTTTATTGCGCCCCAGATGTGTGCCAGACCCCATCTGATGAAGTTATGAACGTTCATGTGTCATAATTTTTAACTAAATTACCCAACATCCAGGCCAGGAGAAGAATGGAGGAGCAAAGCCATCGTAGGGCAAATGAAGGGAAACAAACAAATGAAAGAGAACACTGAAAAGGGATAAAGTAACACGACACACATGCAAAGATACACATGTGGACGGAAGCACCAAACGTTATGGGGCTGTAACCGAAACAAGTATTATTTGCCAACAACTTCCAAACCACCCCCCGCACTACCCTCCCTCCCTACCCTGTTTTCTAGCAAAATGGTGGTCACTATTCTCTAGTGGTTATTTATACTTATTTATTAAGTTATTCATTACGCCCGTAGACGCAATGGTAGATCGTCCGAGCCCCGAGGGCTCCGGATGTGACGAGGCGGAACTAATCGAAAGCTTGATCAGGTGCTCGGTTCGGCTCTCGTAACGCTGGCGCAGTTGAATCATTTATGGTTGCCTTTATATCTCTTTTCTATAATTGGTTCGCCCATACTCGCTCGTTACCGCGCCTGGTTATCGTTACATTTTGAAGCCTGCTTGCACTACTTTGTTGTGGTTGTTTTCTTCCCGTTCTAACTATTTATTGGTATTACTTCTTGATTTGCTTCCTTTCGCTCGTCTTCTCGTCCAAAACAACAAAAAAATACCCTAATGGTAATGCCCAGCCGATTTGGAGGCAGAAATATGGAACCCGAATATTCGACTACCGTATATATGTATATATATATATATATAAACACGAGAAGGAGATGCGGTACGATGCGCGAGTTCTAATGACAACCGGAACCACGCCTGTCGACTGCCCGAAACGTAACCGAAATCGAAACCAGAACAAGGTACGGCATAAGTGCGATAAGACTCCTGGGAACGGAGGAGAAAGGAACAGGGAAGCTCGACCTAGCAAGAGAAAAAAAAACAAAAGTTAAATAAAAACATCCTTTAACGGGCCAGAAAAAAAAACAGGTGCCGATGTAATTGTTCGTTAAATGAAACATAAATTAAATTGGAATCCAGCAAACGAGACCGGGCAAATTATGCTTCCATAGAACTGGTTGCGCCTGGTCCAAACTAGCTATCTCGCACCGACAAACACACACACACACGCAATGGCCGACCGAAAAGATCAAAAGGCACACGCACTGCATTGAGCATAAATTTATTGTGCAATTGGCAATTAGTTCCACCCAGTGCGACCCTCCGGAGTACTCAGCGGACTCCGGGTTGGGTCACGGTGAGCAATTTATGGGCCTCTCCCGGGGTCCCGAATTTGAGGGCGTGAGGGCCCTCCAGGGTTCCAGGATGCACTGTCTTACCACAGGTTCAGGTAAGCTAACGCTTTCACCCGTGCGTGAGAGTCCCATTTCCCAGACTATTCTCAATTACAGGACATCGGCGCAACCCACCTGATGATTGGTGATAGTTTAGGAGTGTCTTATTTATTGCCTTTGGCAGCCAGCGAGCGGCCGCATCCCCCGATCCCCGGGGGTGTTGATCGTAATAAACAACACGGTTTCAGTACCTTTCACTACTTCCAGATAGTTGATAAGTGGTAAATTAAGATGGCCATCGATCGCTGCCGGGTGACACGCCTACCGAGTGACACACGTAGAGAAAAATGGCTTCCTTCGCATGCGTTACTGCGTTACTGCGTTACGACACGTGTACGCCTGGAACCGGGAAGTAATTTAATTCAATCACGTCCGCTATAAACACAACAACACCGACAGCAGCAATGGTTCCAAAAAAACCGAGAGATTGCAGCGCACCCTTCAGGTTGGCCCTTTCAGTTCCGATGGAGGGTCTTCTGCAGCCTTGAGCGGGATTTTCTGCTCGGAACCGGTTGAGGACTCCTGCGCGCCCATAATGGTCTCCACGCGCCACCGGTTCATCTCGCGCGGTGCCTTCCAAAAGTGGTGGGAGGGATATCGGGGGTGAACTGAAGAGAAAAATAATGGTTGACGAGGGAGGGGGGAGGGGAGAAATCCAAACGAACGCGCGGCTCAAGGCCACCGAATTCCACCTTCAGCTGCACGCGCTCGAAATCTGAACCGTTTCGCCGTTGCGCCGTGGTGTACTGTGTGTTGGTGGAGATAGGAGAAGATGGGGAGGGATACTGTGAACTCCCGCAGCACACCTCCCCACCGGCCGCATCCTTCTCCTATCTGCGAATCGCGCCATGTGTCGGCTTCTGTCCAGCTGATCTCCTCGCGCGGCGCGGATCTTGGCCTTGGAGGATCCAGTGTTCAGGGCGGAAGTGCCGGCATCGGCAGTTCGCTTCTTCGCAGTCACCACTATCGCCACGGTTCCCACGGTTGCCTCCTGCTACAATTTCATTCATCAGCTCGAGCAGCGGGCTTTCCGAAAAAAAAGAAAAGAAAAGAAACCAGCCAAAAAGCAACACGAACTTGGTGGGGTGTTATCAAGACGGCCAGGGCCAAGAGATAGGGCGAAAGTGAGGTTAGGTTTGCGGTTAATTTTGGGTATGGGCCGCCGAACTCGGTGACCTCCGGCGCAGAAGATGCAGATCGGGGCCAGCAACCCGCCCGGCCCTACCCTCCGTTTGCAAGTAGCTTGTTTCACTTCTTTGCTGCGTTACGACATCCCCCAAAAAAGCCGTCCAGATACGTCAACAGGGCGTAGTTCCCAGCGACACAATCCATTCTGCGCCGTACCATTAGGCGATAGCTACTGCTTGCTGCTGCTGCTGCTGCTGCTGCTGCTGCTCGCTTGGGGCTCGCTTATCGACGTTGTATCCCTCACTTCCTTGCACCCTGTCCGCGGCCTGCCGACATCCTGGTGGAAACGTAAACATTGAGCAGCGAATGGGAGCCCGGACCAATCTTGAGCGAGGCGCAATCAAACAACGGCCCAAGGAGACTCTCTATTGCGCACTCATAATCAATCGCTAATCACCCTAAAATGCCGCCGTCGCCACCGAGTACACCTTTAAGGGAAGGGGATGTAAGGAAACGATAACGTGGGGGGGGGGGGGGGGGGGGGAGAGTTTAGACTCCCGATTATTGTACGGGCCCCGCCTGCGTCAGAAGTCGCCAGCGGTGGCGCCACCGGTTTGTGATGTGGCGTTCCCGAAAACGTTTCCCGGTTGGTATAATGTTACCGGACTCGGACGGATGTTTACACCCCTGTTCACCCTCCTGCTTCGCCTCTGCTCTGCTTCGGCCACTTTGCACAATGTCCCACCACACTTGGCTCTTCCGAATCGCCGCAACCTTGAACGGGCCATAGGCAAGGTAGGGCGCCATTTCTCTCTTTTTCGGCGCAGTTTTTTGGCGTGATACGCAAAATGGATCGCGCAATAGCTAGATGCGGTTGCGTAACGGTCCCGCCCTGGGCAAGGCTGCACCGAAAGATAACCCCGGGGGATTGCGCTATACGGTTCCACCGCACAAGAAGTAAAATAAAAAAAAAAGGGAATGCACTCCGGGAGGAGATATGCTGGAAATAGACGTTCCCCCTGGCGTTCCCACGGCGCCCTCAAACGGTGAAGAATGGATGAGCGGATGACAAGTGGCTGATTTATGAAAGGCGCGAGGTGTGTGGAAGTGTAACTCCCGCTAAGATACGTCTTCCGTCGTAAAAGGCGGTGAATGCGCGCATCTCATTCCCGGTTTGGGCTCGCTTACATGACACGAACTTGGATTCTGATAGGATCCGGTGGAATTAGTCGTTGTTGTGGACGTTGACGTACATCAAAACTCTGCGTCACGTTCATTATTGTGCATTCTAACTCATACTAATTTTCTTAAAGCCTCACGATGAATCTATAGCTAGAACATACAACAAAACCTATTCGGTATTATCACCCAGTATCACATGAATACCCTAACATCAGAGTGTCCTCTGCCTCTTCCTCGATTTGAGTGAATTGTCTGACGTCAAATGGTCCTATATAACTTTTAAGCTACCTTTCAGCTTCTCTATTTCGAATGAATTAGTCCTATGCTTGGAAACTTGGAACAGAGATCTTACAACGGGTAACCAATCTTCGTGCATGAAGATATGGATAAACGGAGTCCTGCAGCTGTCTTACAGCCCGGTTATAGATAACTTACCTCCGGGGGTTGAGATCTCCGGATTGCCTTCGTGATGCATTCACCATTCCCTTTCCTGTCGCACGGTGATACAGCGCTCCCGTACCTATTTTTATCATTCGCCTAGGCAGCCGACAGATGACAGTTTGGGTGCGCTCCGACAAGACCGTGCCGTACTACATTGTTGCTCTATTCATTATCCGCCGGTCGCTGTTGGAGGAAACTGAAAGGGACACCTCCGTCCCCTGTATGCAGTCTCGAAGCTGCTCGAGAGGAAATGGCTGCAGGCGTCGGTTGTCCGGAAGCGCACACTCGAGAACCCACAAAAGGCGCGAACAAGCAGGGCATCATTTGAATAGCTAAACCTTTGAAGCCGCCTTTGAAATGGCCACTTACAGTTACTCGCGAACGGAACCGTACGGCGTTCTTTTGCAGGTTTTACTCGGCCCACCATTCCACTTTCTGAAACAGTATTCAGATACTCTTAGTCACTGTTAGCTACAGAATACCAAGGAAAGTTGACACACTGTTTGCTCAATAAATTATTGCAATATTTCAACCAAACCAAGCAAACTTAAGGCTTGGTAACAAAATTGTATTATAAATCAAAGTTTTTAAATAAATTCGTTACGATAAAGTGAAGAACAACAACAGAGGAAGTAGTTAAACAATATTTCAATTAAGATTGTGTGGCTGCTATTAGTTACTAAACAAAAACTAAGGACCATGACCAAACAGCCAGCCATATTTAATCATAAATCAAACTACATAAACGGTAAAACAAAGCAAAACTTAGTTGTGATGAACTAGTCTATATGTAGGTTATTTAGATTCGACAGCTATCAACTATATCTTTGAAAAATTGGAAACCTTTCGTCTATAGAAACGGCCTGTGTACAACACACACATGTTTCATGTGTTTGTTTTTTGCAGATTCGGTTTTTATGACAGGGATGACGTTAGACAAACATGTTATTAAACTTGCAAAAAACAAAAAAAAGCTGTGCATATTTTTAGTCATGAAAAATTCCACGAGCTCCTCCTGGACGTTCTTTTCGGGTTGTCCAAATGCGATATAAATTGCCCAAAAATGCGCACGGCTGAAACGATGAACGAAAACATTCGTGACATACTGTTCATACACATACGCGCGCGCGTGTAGGGACCGGTGTTGGGTGCGTTATCTTCGCCTGCCAATCGGCTGACCGCGTCGTATGATCTCGCAGATTTCGGTAAATTAGGTCAAGTGAACGGGGTGGGTATGCCCTTGGCAACGCACGACCACCAACAACGCGCGAATGTGATGGGAAACATTTCATTCCATCCGAAAAAAACCCCAAAACCCGGCAGCTCGGAAAACCCGATCGGATGATGGCGGATTGGTGCGTGAATTAGATGGGCGTCGCTTGCGTCAGACGTCGTGCGATCTCCGCCACTCGGAAAGGACATCTTCACCTTTATTTAGTGGGATACACCAACACCTACGAGCAGGACTTCCCGAAGCGAAAAGCGCGTGCGGATGCGTAATTTGTTACCCACTTTTCTTCACTTCCGCCCAATTGCGGAACAACGGTATCCTGCCTTTACGGTGACGGGTTCTTTCACCCTCCCCTCCACTTCCCCGCTCGCACACCGTCCCTTATCGCCCGTTCCAAGTTGTGCCGGCGCTGTCAAAACATAACCCACAATTCGACAATGCGACGGCGGGAGCAATGTCCGCGAACCGGGCGTACGCCAGCCGCGACTGTCATCTTCTCGGCCCGTCAAAACGCCGGTCGGACACCTTTGCCCCACCCGGCCCCAAACACCCGGCACACAAACCGTCCATCATCAGCCGAAACCCCGGGAGCGAGGGAGAAAAGGCCGGGAAGAAAATCGAAGAAATGTACGGGAAAAAAGGGATCCCGCCGGTCGTATAATTCGGGTCGGGCTTCCGAAACATGCTCCCCCCAATGGATCCATCCGTGGTTTTTTTTTTCGTGCGTATGTGTGCTGACCGGTAGGAAACAGACGCCGACGAAAACAACAACAAGAAAACATGGCCGCGCGTTTTCTAAACAAAAATGCTCCCGTGGCGTCGCGTATTAATGTGTTCGAGTGCCGAAAGCCGAAAATTTAACTTCCCTCTCCCCTCCCCCGCGAGGGGGTAAGATGGGGGAGAGGGTCACCCATCCACCCGCACCCGGGTGCTGCCCTCTGGCGGAGCTCTAAAATTAGTTCTTGTCGCACCGTTTTCGAACACGCCGTTGTCATCGTTCGGCGTTCGGACTTCTGGTGGGTTTAAAATTGAATTGCCCCAAATGCCGATCGTTTGTTGGACCAGGCGAGGAATGGGCAGGGGGGGTGTGAAGATGCGTGTGCGACCGCAGTACCGACCTGAGAAACAGCGGATCACGCTCCCATAGGGGGAGCGGGGGAGTTGCGGGTAACGAAAGGAACGAGGTGTGGAGGGAACGGGTGGAAGGTGCCAGACAACGACACTGTCATTTAATAGCGCAAACGAACTTCGTACTGTAACATCCAATTTCATTAAGGCAATTTAGTCCCAGCCTGAAGTGAAGTACCTGAAGAAGCGCTGCAACCGAACTCCTGCTCCTAGTCACCGAATTGGATGGGATTCAAGCCGCCCCATACTCCCCTACGGGTTTGACTTGGGAGCGCTCCGCTATGCCGGAAGCGATATCTAGCCGAAAAAAGCCGCCTCCGCGGACAATTGCGCGATCCAGACGATCGGCTAACCCTTGACGGACAAGTGACACATTTTTGCGACAGTTTTTCTCGAAGAATAACAAATCAAAGGCACAGTTGCACCTCTCTTCTGGAACAGGGAAGAAGAATTTCTCTGGAGGTGGCTCTTTTCAGTGATCGCATAGTGGCATTGAATGTTCACTACTGACGTCATCAACGCATGCGACTAAGAAAACTTCGGCACAGTTGTATATTTCCTGTCTCTGGAACAGGACAGAAGAATTTGTCTGGAGGTAGCTCTTTTCCATTGAAGTAGACGCAGGTAGCTCTTTTCCATTGAAGTAGACGCAGGTAGCTCTTTTACGTGATCGCATAGTGGCTTTTAATGTTCACTACTACAGCGAACTAGACATGGCGTCATCAAGGCATGTGTAACGAGATTCAGTAAGGGACAACAGCATGTTTTTCTCGACGAATAAGAAAGCAAAGGCACAGTTGCATCCCGCCTCTGGAACAGGGAAGAAGAATTTCTCTGGAGGTGGCTCTTTTCAATGACCGCATAGTGACATTGAATGTTCACCACTGACCTCATCAACGCATGCGACTCAGATATTATCGGCACAGTTCTATATTTCCTGTCTCTGGAACAGGACAGAAGAATTTGTTTGGAGGTAGCTCTTTTCCATTGAAGTAGATGCAGGTAGCTCTTTTCCATGATCGTTTAGTGGCATTGCATGTTCACTACTACAGCGAACTAGACATGGCGTCATCAAGGCATGTGTAACGAGATTCAGTAAGGGACAACTGCATGTTTTTCTCGACGAATAAGAAATGAAAGGCACAGTTGCACCTCTCTTCAGGAACAGGGAAGAAGAATTTCTTTAGAGGTGGCTCTTTTCAATGACCGCATAGTGACATTGAATGTTCACCACTGACGTCATCAACGCTTGCGACTCAGAAAACATCGGCACAGTTGTATATTTCCTGTCTATGGAACAGGAAAGAAGAATTTGTCTGGAGGTAGCTCTTTTCCATTGAAGTAGACGCAGGTAGCTCTTTTCCATTGAAGTAGACGCAGGTAGCTCTTTTACGTGATCGCATAGTGGCTTTTAATGTTCACTACTACAGCGAACTAGACATGGCGTCATCAAGGCATGTGTAACGAGATTCAGTAAGGGACAACTGCATGTTTTTCTCGACGAATAAGAAATGAAAGGCACAGTTGCACCTCTCTTCAGGAACAGGGAAGAAGAATTTCTTTAGAGGTGGCTCTTTTCAATGACCGCATAGTGACATTGAATGTTCACCACTGACGTCATCAACGCTTGCGACTCAGAAAACATCGGCACAGTTGTATATTTCCTGTCTATGGAACAGGAAAGAAGGATTTGTCTGGAGGTAGCTCTTTTCCATTGAAGTAGACGCAGGTAGCTCTTTTCCATTGAAGTAGACGCAGGTAGCTCTTTTACGTGATCGCATAGTGGCTTTTAATGTTCACTACTACAGCGAACTAGACATGGCGTCATCAAGGCATGTGTAACGAGATTCAGTAAGGGACAACTGCATGTTTTTCTCGACGAATAAGAAAGCAAAGGCACAGTTGCATCCCGCCTCTGGAACAGGGAAGAAGAATTTCTCTGGAGGTGGCTCTTTTCAATGACCGCATAGTGACATTGAATGTTCACCACTGACCTCATCAACGCATGCGACTCAGATATTATCGGCACAGTTCTATATTTCCTGTCTCTGGAACAGGACAGAAGAATTTGTTTGGAGGTAGCTCTTTTCCATTGAAGTAGATGCAGGTAGCTCTTTTCCATGATCGTTTAGTGGCATTGCATGTTCACTACTACAGCGAACTAGACATGGCGTCATCAAGGCATGTGTAACGAGATTCAGTAAGGGACAACTGCATGTTTTTCTCGACGAATAAGAAATGAAAGGCACAGTTGCACCTCTCTTCAGGAACAGGGAAGAAGAATTTCTTTAGAGGTGGCTCTTTTCAATGACCGCATAGTGACATTGAATGTTCACCACTGACGTCATCAACGCTTGCGACTCAGAAAACATCGGCACAGTTGTATATTTCCTGTCTCTGGAACAGGAAAGAAGAATTTGTCTGTAGGTAGCTCTTTTCCATTGAAGTAGACGCAGGTAGCTCTTTTCAATGATCGTATAGTGGCTTTGAATGTTCACTACTACAGTGAACTAGTCATGACGTCATCAAGGCATATTGCAAAGAATGCGGCAGTAAAGCACTTGCATATTTTTCTCGGAGACGAAGAAACTACCTGCTGAAGTTGTATAGTTTCCGATAGCGCAAACTCAGTGGTGATTAGCTTCTCGACCATCACCTTTGAACTCCGAATAGGACAGATGTTCGTGCCCGACATCAAAGGGTTTGTTATGGCTTCGGGCATATTGTTGCGCACGCGCCCTCGCCCGTTGGAGGATGGAAAGTGACAGTGACAACCTACGCAACCGCCACTCCTCACCCCCAGCACCATCTCCGCCTCCCTCCGGGATCCCGTCGAAAGACATCTGCCGCCAGACGCGGTTTTGACTATTTTTGGCCATCAGAAAATGCCCTCCGAGTTGCGCGAGTCCCGTCGCGGGTGGGGAAAAAACCGCCGACGACGACGACGACGCCCAACGACGTGTTGCATTGATTGATCTTCGGGTTCGTCTACCTACCTACAGCCTGCCCCTCCTGTGGCCCTTCCTTGTCCGCACTAAAATGGCGTTTTCCGCCCTCGAATGGTGAAAATGTACGCGTGGTCGCTTTCTCGTACGACCATTTCAGAAGACATTCGCTCCTTTGCCACTCCCCCCACCTTCTTTCCCCCCCCGGGGTTCCATCTCTTCTAACTGGTCCAACCTACACCGCCCGAAAACGCTCAAACGACGCGCGAATTGACACATTTCTTGGGGCTTTCTTGTTTCGCTACCTTTTTCGATTCTCATTTCGGACAAAAGTCAAACACCTCTGGCCCGTTCGGGAAGGGGTCCTTCTTCTTTTTTGCTCATCTGCCCGACCGAAGTATGTAGAACATTTAAAAAAGTATTCTTAGATGAAACTCAACGGTTTCCAATGCTTTCCCGATGCGCTCAAGCAGTTTTGCGCTGACCTTAATGAGTTTGACCGCAACTTCATCATCACCTTCCGTTTCCTTAGAGTATATAAGATAAATTTCAATTGTCAGACACTATATTAGCGTGGCGTTGCTTAAACAGGCCGGTTCCGCCAACTGTTCCCTATCCAGAGAGGCTTGGTCATATTTAATTAGCTGTTCAAATGTGGAATTTCCGTCGGACTTAGAACATGCATGTTTTGGTTTGCTATTGAACCGAGGAATTTCCGCCCGAATTCGAGCATCTTTATTTTAGTTGTTTCTCCCCGCACCCCGCTCACCTCCACCCGACATCAAAGAAGGACGCCATGGGGAAATCTAGTGCCGCAGTGTGGTGCAGTTCTCGGTACACGTTTTTGTTCCCGGCTTGGAAATCAATACAGCAGCCCGGAAATATTTTCTTTTCGCTTCGGTAGCTTTTGCAGGCTTTCGATGTACTCCACTAGTGGTAATTCGAATATTAAATGACGCATTGGGCAATTTTATTTAGATTTTAAGTTAACCTTTTTTTAAATCAATTAATCAATCAATCGATCAATAAATAAGTAGATAAATAATTTAAAACAACAAGATGTGGAACCCGTTTCACTGTGTTCAATTTACTCTAAATTGTTTTCTTTCATGTAAATAACGTGTCCTCCAACACTACGATTAAGAAATGCTTAGCTTTTATCTAGCGTACATTTTTGCTATCAAACTATAAGTAATACACTTTGTGATCTTTAGTACGAGTCGAATTTAAATACTAAAGTTGTGTGCAAAAATCCTATCTTGTACGAATCTTTCAACGAAAATCATTCAGATGAATCTCATCAATCATTCCGAGGGAATGTATTGGGTTTTTGTGAATTTTTTTTTTTAATTTTTCTAGATGCATAGTCCCCTTACATTAAATTTTGGATTCATGCATTCAGCTTGACGAGTCATTCGGATTCATGAATTTTAATCTCAATTCAATGCTGTTTAATAACCTCCGTGTGAATTGAGAATGTTCAATTCATGCTACACTTTTCGGTGGATTGACAACACGTAATGCATGAAGTACATTTTTTTGTTTGTTATTTTTTTTTGCTTGCTTTCAAACCCGATGTAGATGGCACGCCAGTTGAAAAAAAGCATTTTGGGAGAAAGCGGGTGTCCCTTAGGCAAAGAATAAAACAAACAACGGCGCTGCTTTAAAGGAACAAAAAAAAAACCGGTACGGTTCTTGAAAGGCTCCCTTTCTGCTGACGTCTCGTCCTCGATTACCGATTGAAGGCTGGTGACAGAGAAGAAAGCGGCAAACAACAACAACAACAACAAAAAAAGTTGGGCACAGGAATGGGAAAGTAATGAAGTCAGCTGGGAGTCCCTGGCAGGAAAACTGCAATCACTCGTCCAAAAAGGGAAACCCAAATGAATGAGGCCTGCTGGAAATTCATTAGAAGTGAGTGCGCTAATTTCTTCTTGTTGTTCGCGTCATTTCTGTTTTTTTTTTTTTGTTTACCTTTGACCCTACAAAGGTTGAAAAAGGGAAGCGATGACTAGCTAATATTGGAAGCTGCAAGCTGCAGCCCTCTAATTGAACCTGATGTTCGCTCCCTAAGGATGAGACGTGCGTCTCGTGCGTTGTGGGAAATTTACGTCAGATTACGGGAGATTGGGCTCTATGGCATGTAATGGTCCTTGGCGCTAGCAATGTAGCTGAAAAAAAAAAACAACGCACCCGATGCTGATGCGAAATAGGGGACACGAACAAGGAAAAAAAACGATGGCCAGGGAAAAAAGGAGCGAAATCGCCATTCAGCTAGATAAGGGCGCCTTCGGGGGTAAAAGAGTGTCAAGGCCATCGGGAACCAGGGCCTGCGTCCCGACGTATCTTACAGCATTCCTCGGCCACTCGCCACCACGGAATCGGTGCGATAATCTTTGGCAACGCTTTGTTTACATGGTTCTTTTTCTTTTTCGGCTTTTTGTGTTTTTCTTTTTGTTTTGCTACGAGTGCGACATATAGATGACGCGGATTCGGAGCTCAATCAAAATGTCGTTTCGTTTCGTGGGCCGCGTAGTCACCGGAAATTGGATCGTAAAGCAGGCAGCGCTTGCTGTTTAATTTTTTAGTTTAGTTTTTTTTTAAGTTTTATGCTCAGCTGAAAATACATTTCTGAGTCATCAGCGAACCAGAAAGCGAGAAAATTACCGAAAAGTCCCATCGCATACCCTCCTAAAAATCGTACCATCACTGCAAACGAGAAACGTTGCCCAGACTAAGCCGTAGGGTATTGTGAGGGAATATGTACCACCACAGACAAAAATTTTTTCATGAGCACCAGTTAATGATTTTTTTTTTGTTCGAAGTATACGTTTGGTCATTCCAAGATACTTTCTCAAAGTGGTCTCTATGAGTTTTTCAACACTTAAATTAATACAAGATGTCTGAAATGAGATAATAATATGAATTAATCCTGTTGTGGGTAATAGATGCTGAATATGTACAACCTTTAGTGGATTTTGTTTTGACAGTTTCCGATTTTGCCTTTTGTTTTGAGTTTTCTGTATTAAATGTTGTTCAATAATAGAAGACATGAAACAACAAATCCTAATGAATTTATTTATTTACTTTATCGTACCGCACCAGTGCATCTTGCCCCAACTTCCCTTAACTGGCTGCAGTAGCACAAGCAAATAAAAAAAAGGCTATTGAAGCATTCGGAAATATTGTGTTTTCGAGCCACAAAGACAGTGATGAGGATGGAGCTAGCTGCACCTCCTCGGCAACTCCGCTTATGCTGAAGCGAGGAATTCGCTTGGACAACTCTGCACCGTGCCTGGCACCGAAAGTGGTTTGAGTGGTGTCTGTGTCGGCGTGTAGGTGTATCGAGCTGAAAAGCTTATTGCCCTTTCGGAAAAGTTCGGAAAGCCAGCCGCAAAAAAAAAACGCACAACAAGTCATCACGGCGCGGTGGAAAACCCCGAAAGATGCTTGGCGAATCTGTCTGTGACTCCCAATTCCTGCGAGAAGACTGGCGCACTATTCATCGCTCTATCACTGTTCATCGCTCTCTCTCTCTCTCTCTCTCTCTCTCTCTCTCTCTCTCTCTATCATCGTCGTGTCCTTGACTACATAGAATGCATGTACAATGCTGAACGCGACCTTTGCAGTGCAGGGGAGTTCATTCCTAGGAACCGTAGGAACGCTGCCAGATCCACCTTCCGGGAGTTCGTGAGTAATTCCGCAATGGTTCGCTGAGTTCCGCGAACCTCTGCTGTCACCTGCCGACCCCCCGACGTCATTTGCATTGCGTCCATCGCTTGCACCGTGTGTGTGTGTGTTTATATATGTAAAGTAAGTACCGGTGCGGAGGGTTTTTCCGGCCAGACTGGTTGCTGCGACCGGCAGACATAAAGGAAAGCGTTTCACAGAAGCTCCCGGGTGTCCTTTTTTCGCAGTCCCAGACAGCAATGTGCTGTGTGTGTGTGTGTGTGTGTGTGTGTTTGCGAGACAGAACCGTTCAGCCAGACACGGCGATGTCCTTGAACTTAATGAACTTTCACTTCCATTCTCAAACTCCTCATCCATCATCCGCCAGAACTCCAGCGTACCCCTCCAGACTCCTTCAGGTTGAGCAAAACACCCGTGGGGGAGGGTGGGAGTGTTGCTGAACGGAAATCGTGCGCAAATAGAAAACAAAACTGCCATCGTACAGATCATCGAACTATCCTATCTCGCCGGCGATAAGATAGCGGGACCCTCCCGGCACAAGGGGAGGGAAAGCGTGGGTCCACGTGTGCCGGTGTGTTTTGCTTTCGTGCGCCACGAGCCCCGCGAGAATTTTGCGTCTTCCCGGTGGCGCTTCAGCGTCGACCAGGGGTGGGGAGGGGAGAGGAAAAGCATTGCACCATCGAGTAGGTACATATTTCAACTATCACTCAGCGCACAACAGGTTATCTCGGCTATCTCCATCGGCAGATCCCCAACTCCGCAAGAACCCGGTGAAACGTCACATCTGATTAGCGCCCCGTCCGGGGCATTAATTGTAACGGCAAGCACACGTGCCGGATAGGCGTTCCTCAGCTCAGCGACAAAAACAAACAGAACAACCACTCGAACCAGCACTTCACCGCTGCCCGCGCAAGCCACCTAATCCGAGGCGATGCCAAGGACATCGACTACTATGTTTCGCGCCCAAGGATTGACGTCGAAGGCGAATCAAAGCACACTAGGGCGTACATTGTTGCGCTGGCGACTTCCTGTTTGATGCGGCAAAGCCGAAGGACTTGTTGCTTGCCGGGCGACCTTAACGGTACGGCGCACTACCGTGGTCGCATCATCTGTTCTTCCAGAGAACCTAACAGCACTGAGGAAGAACTGCATCCTCAAACCATTCTCCAATATATCTACGACTACCGAACCTGAATCTCCGAAGTAGGTCGACATCTTGATGATTGATTACTTATAGGTTACTGTACAAAGCGTTCAGATTGTAAGCCCTAAGATAGTCCTATATACAACTATCAAATTATCGGCCCTAGAATATCTTGAAGACTAACTGTTTCGCATTGTTGACATTGGAAGTACACATATACGGACAGTTTCATATGGTATTGCAGATGTAGATACGGGGGCGAACTCTTCGGAAATAGCGCTGTTACTCATTTCCCAAGATATTGATTAAACAGTAGAGAGAATGTAAACTACGCCTTCCGAAAATCCGGAATCGTTCGTACTATTCTGGAACGGAGTATTGCACATGCACAGATCCCTTCCGTCCTCCCTTCCGTCGATAAACATTCCGCCGACTCCCACGCCCCCCCACAAAACGGGTCCACCAACCGGTTTGTTTTCATTTCTGTCGCGGCGTTCATTCCGGTGCATCACAACACCAAACCGGGACTTTGGTTTGTTTAGGTTCGGCAGGGTTCGTACGCTGCGCTGGGATTGCAACAAGTGCAACGTCAAGTGATGCACGAATGCACGCTCACGCCGTCGTGACCAACACCCTCGCCACCACCACCACCACCACCACCAACGCCATTTGCCCTCGATAGATAGGAGGAATTATTGCTCGTGGCTACAATAAAAGGCTGAATTACATCTCTAACTCCTCTCCACCGCCATCCACCGTCCGCGTTGCCCCATCCCCGTTTTCTACCTGCGAACGCCATCTGCCGGTTCAAACTGGTTCGGAGCGCCGCAGTTTCAGAGCCGGGACCCTTCGATTTTGCTACATTGTTACCATGGCAGATAGCGCCACGCTTAGTGTACGAATGTCTCCGTCTGTGTGTGTGTCCCTGTAGCGCACTGTTTAACCTGATTAGCACCCGGCAGAGTGGAGGCCACGAGCGGGGAGCGGTGGAATATTTCACTTTTCGTTATCATGGACGTTCTGGGGCAAGCAACGCTCTTTAGTAGCACGATTCGTGGCGATTCCTTTGCCAATATCACCCACGTCCAACATCGGGAGCACGAAGCGGCCGAGATTACGTCACATGTAGTACTAGCCCCCCCCCCCGGACGTGCTTGCATATTTCCTCATTGGTCGCACTAAACTTCCTGAAGTGTGGTGGTTTATTTTAAGCTCTTATTGTTGTCCGCTGATCTGCGTACTTCCTTGCCGATGGGATCAGCTAGAGATACTCAAGAGTGCACTGTGCCACAATCATCCTCATCTTATCACGTCCGGGCTGCAGGGATGAAATATCGGTACGGGTTCGCGAGGCAACCTACACTCCCTAGTTACCAAGGAACGGATACTTGCAACCTGATAGATAATCCCTGAATTAAGGCGATCCGGTTCATTTTAGTATGTCGACTTATGAATCATGAGGCGAGATTCATTTAGAGATGAGATTCGGTAGTGCAGGTGTTTATAACGCAAAACTGAGGAAATGTTAATTCAATGTTTATACATTAGCAGCAAAATGTTAAAAATAATTTCGACTCGAGCTACACCGGTGCGTACAGCCCCAAGCTCCGCTACACCATCGTTACATTGTGTCTAGGACACAAAAGTGTGCCACTAGTTTTGTGCCTTTGTGTAGTTCGTTCGACTTATTGTTTACCGGCTTTGCGTTTGCCATGCGCGGGGCGAAAGGTGACAGAATAGCAAAACACTTTCCCTTCCGCCACCTTCGTTCCCTGGCCCTGCTTGGACGGGCTCCCGTTTGGACGTCGACACGCTCTACTTGTGGGTTGATTACGGGCGGCCCACCAGCAGCGCGTTTGATGCGATAAGCGATTAGCGTCCGCGCAGATTCGCCGGAACGGATGGCGTGAAACGACCGGGCCCACTTCCCGCCTGGCCCCCGTGTCCCTCCCGTTGCCTTTGGACAAAGTAGGAAAACTGCAACAATGCAACGGCCTGTGTGTGTGTGTGGACCGATGGCGCCTAGGCCACTTGCAAGGGAGGGAACGCCTCAAACCGCAAACCCAAACATTACCACCATCAGACAGCAGTATCGACCGGAAGTGGTACATCAGTGAGCTGAGTGGAGGCTCCGGTTGGTCGTTGCAGACGATTGATGATGCAACTCCCAACATAGCCCCAGAACCTTCTTGTCTTCTGCCTTCTAGAACTAGCGTTCCAGTTTCTAAGTTCCTACCAATAGACGCTTCCACATCTTCTCAGCGTTTGGTGTGGTCTCTCTTCCAAGGATTCCAAATATTGCCCATATTTGGTCACGTCTTTCAATCCTGCCTTCGACATTGGCGCCATCGTGCCCGTATGCGAGTTCTGGATGATGACACCATCTCTAGAACTATCCAAGAGTTTCGCCACTCCATGCAAGTGTTCCGTCATTCTATCCAAGAATTCCATCGGATCTATCAAAGATTTTGGTCATTTTCTGGCACTCGTACGTGCTTTCCTTCGGTCTTGAACCGCCAGTTTATCAAATTTGCGTTTCCGCCTCGAGGTGGGAGGTAGAACTCCGCAGCCGTTCGCTTAGCTGTGGTGCGTAAGACATCGGCATCGAACCCGAGATCGTCATGGTGCACGTTTGGTCACGTATGAAATACGACGTTCCATTTTTTTCCGCTTGTCGCCGAAGATGACGGCCCCAACCGTACATTCCTATTGCACACATGAACGTGTTTTTCCAAGGTCTTGGGTCCGCTATATTTGTCCTAATTTATGATTGTCGCTTTTGGGCGGTCTCAAACTTCTCGGCGCGTTTCAATCGCTTTAATGTGCTAGACTACTCCGAACTCACCATTATGATCGATCGGTATGCGTATTCCTGGAACGCTGGAACCTCTCCGACGTCCCGGTAGCTGTTTTCCACTTCCACCGAAGCGTTCCGAAGAAAACGAGGCCCCACGGAGGTAGCCTTGAACACCGTGGACACCGGTCCACCGACCGGCGAGCTGTCCGCGCGACAAACATGGCGGCGGCACCCTTTGCGTGCGCGCAAGTTCAAACGGCCACTGGAGAGATAGTGCCCCGAGGCGAACATCCTTCGCCTTTTGCCGCCCAGACCAGGACGGCGCGTAGATCGGTATCGTACCGATTCGTTAACCTTTTTTTTTCTTTTTATTTTATCGGGCCGTTGACCGGGTTCCGGTACACGCGGTATACGGAGTGCCGAGATAAGAGTACGATACGAGAAACGATACGGTTGCGCCTCTACCACGCGTTGTACAGTCGTTGCACACCACCACCACCACCAGCGTGTGCTTTTTGATTCCAGGAAGCCGGAACTATGGGAACCGACCCCTTTGCTGTCCACTTCCGGAGATTCTCCGTGCTCGGGTTCGGTCAGGAGGTCATCAGATATTGGACTCCCGTACGGTTTGACACATCCTGTTTCTGGCGTTGTTCCCACAGGTGATATTGCCCAAAAACCCCTGACCAAAATGCTATAGGTGTTGTCGCGCGTGTAGTCTTGCCCGCTGAAAATAGATATCCCAATTCGAGGTTACCTCCGCCTGATAGTGTCGGTGTCACAGGAGCGGGAGCAAAATAACAAACAGTTGGTGCCAAACTCAGCCAATTCCTAAATCTGATATGCTTCGAAGCCCAGGTGTGGGCCGGTGCTACACTGCGCCATTTCCCCGTTCATCTAGAACGCAATACACGCAATGCCTAAACGGCAAACAAACAGCGCGCGCCTAGAACCAAAAGGAAAACAACAACAATGCACACGCGCGCGCCCAGAGTTTTGGTTGCCGAGTTTGTTTTTTATCCCCGTTGTGGTTTACGTTGCGCCGACCGGTACAGCGAAAATATATTCATGCGCATGTGCAGCGCGAATTTTTAATCAAACGCCACCGTTTTAGCTAAGCGTTTGTTTTGGGGTTTTGTTTCGTTCGGCCTCGCCTGCGTCTTGCGGCGCATTAGAGCTCACCTTGGTCGGGTGGACGGTGATTTGGGGAGCGGAAGGGTAGCCGAGAGGGAGGGGGGGACCTGTAATCTAAGCAGCCTAAAGCTTGAAAACCGAGAGTAGAGCGTGTCCGGTCTCCGTTGAGCCTGCTTGTTTTCCCGATAGCGATTACCGCCGACAGCTAGAAAGAGAACGAGCGGGAACCTAAGGCTTATGGAGACGTCGAAGAAGCACCGGTGTGCTGTTACCATACGCCGCCGCCTGCAAAAACCTGAACTGCAAAATGCAAATTTGGCCGTCGTCGCCGTCGTCGTCGTCGCCGTTGTCGGCGGTGTTGGACGGCTTTGAACCCGGACGACCCCGGCTGCCATCGGACCCTGATTAGCATTTGCGCTTTTGATTGCGGCTGCCAAAAAACTTGCGCGCCAAAATCCTCTTTCTGCGAGCGAGTCACCGGGCACTGGCGCTTTGAAGGACGGACTGACACTGGTCTATAGGCATGTCCGCGGGCGGTCAGGTTCCGGGTTATCAGGTGTATATACGGAGTGCATTGCCGAACAACTCGAAGAAGCAGTGCTGGCAAAAGGCCCAACTCCCAAGGGCGATAAGGACGCGCATGCAGCCAGCACCTTAAAAAAAACGAACTCCAGCAACTGCTCCCCTTCATCCACTCCTCACCTGATGTTGATCCTCCCAGATTCCGCAAAACTCGCAACGCCTCAGATCGATTGGTGAATGTTCGTGCATCCACCAAATGAGGCGCAACTGCAGCTCAAAAGTGGACACTTTTTCCGCGACCACCGACCAGGACCTGTGCACATTCCTTTCCTGGGCGTGACGGGGGCAGGTTCAAAGACGAAAAAAAGAAAAACAAACCCAACATGGATGGTTCGGTCACGCGTATATCCAGCATTAGCGTCGCGTTTTTGTTTTGGACGCCTTTCACTATTGCATGTGTCGGCGCGCGATTCAGCCTAAACTCCGCGTCAGTCTCCGGCCGCAGGTTGTCGCTTTGGTCGTTTCAGGTGTCGGTTTACGTTTTTGCGCTCAACCGTTTTCGGCCACCCCCGTGTCCCCCATCTCGCACGAGAAACTGTGCACTGTTTTCCCGGGGAGAATGTGTTCTCGTGGGCCCGGGAGATCCAGGCCCAGGAAAACGCGCCGACGCGGTCAATCAACCTTGGCAGCTAAAGCCGGCCGGCCTAAGTAAGATCCGATCGGAATGCGAATGGGCGACGCACGGTGGTTGTAGACCCGACTCGCCAGGGTGTGACAGGAATAAAAATGTTGGCATATCGACAAGTGGACTGCAGGTCCCCGCAGGTCTTGCCCGAAAACAACCTCCCAAAATCCGCTCGACAGTTTGGGCGGGGACCCGCGCGGTCACAGGACATTCGCGTCTCTCTCTCTCTCTGTGTCTCTCTGCGATGGGGGACACGGACCGAGTGGAGGTGGGGTTCCCAAAACTGGAAAAACTACATTCACTTTGGCAGTGCCAGGCCAGCGGCGAACTCCAGGGTTCCCGGAGTAGCGAAGATCGACGTCTTGGCGATCTCCCAGCTCCCCTGCGCCCATTCCTTGGCATTCTCCCGCGGCGCGGGTTTTTTAAATATCTCTCCTCCCCCCCACCCTTCATCCCCCTCCACACGGGGATGACTGCATGCGTACGTGCGTGCGTGTGCCTGTGTGTTTGTGTGCGTACGTGCGTACCTGTGTTGGTTTTCGCTTTTCTTTTTCCCCCCGGATTTCTCCTTTCTAGTTCAATGCCACTCTCTTTTCCCGTGCTTCCATCCTTCCATTTGCCAGTTCCCATTCTTTACCGTACCTTATTCGATACCATTCTTTAGTTTTGCCTTTCCCTCCGTCGTTCCTTCTCTCATTCGCTTCGTTCTCTTTTCCCTTCATTCATTCGTTTGTGTGTGTGTACCTCATTTTTATTGCTTCTCGTGTGTTAGATATAATTTATCTTAGTTTCTTCTGCCTTTCCCCCTCAATTTCGTTCTTTTGTGCCTCTTTCCCTTTCGCTTCCAATTTGATTTGCTTTTGTGCGACATGTCCTGTGCATTCCGTTCGTAATTCTTTCATCTTTCATCCTGATCCCTACCTTTCTCTCTCACTCTCTCTCTCCCTGTGCTATGCTCGCGTCCTCAGCATAGCGTCTTTCGCCTTCCCTAGCGCGACTTGTTTTTTTTTTTTTGCAAACGACGCATCCCTTTCCCCTACCTTCGTAGGTTGTACACTCGGTGCGGCGAGTCGTTTTTCCGCGTACCGTGCATGCATCATCAGAAAATCCCCCGAACTGCAGCCTATAATAGGAGCTAGTCCACGTGACGCGCGTGTGTTCCGCGGCATGCTAATGGCGCATAGCGTTGCACGCTGGATGGCTTTATTTCGATCGCGCTGAGCAATGATACCGCAAGCGGGGTTAAAACAAGATACAAAAGAAATAAAGTTTAAAATTTCATAAACTTACTAGAAGCGATAACACCACACGCGAAGAACGAGCGGGCAATGAGTGAAACGGAAAGAATTTCGCATAAGAGGAATGTCAGATATTGAGATTGAAGCACCGGTTCGAAAGTTAGTAGAGCAAACTGAAAGGTGAAAGGTGTGCCCACCGTGCGAATCGGGTGCGTGTATCGTTGTGCGCAGGACGTTCTGTGAAAGTATGGTTTCGCAAAAGATCAAACAGGCACGCTGAGTGGGATAATTATGGTGTGCAGAAAGAAATAAAACCAAACTAAACTAGCCCGGGCACAGAACTTTGTCTTATCTCCTTTTGGAAAGAAGGTAGCAAAAAAAAAAAAAACTGCACGAAAAATGTCAAAATCGGTTGTTGCTGTTTTATTTCCTTCCGGGCAAACGAGAATCAGAGCAGAGCGCAGAAGTTTTACCCTACGCGAAACCAGATCACTTTGGAGCGGTGTTAGTTTCCTTCTTCAGTGGATTTCTTTTTTTTTTTTCTTTAATATGCATACTTCGCTTATCTTGTTTTTGGACGCTTTCAAATGCATTCAAATACCCGACTTTCGGGATCATAAATGGCGATCACGCCAACGTACCTCGTACCCGGTCCCGAAACGAGGTACCAATCTTCGGCACCAATTGAATTGCTTAATTTTTAAGCTGCCTCTTTTTATTATCGTGTCCTTTTCGCTGCTGTCCGGTTCTGTTGTGTTTGCCGTTTTTTTTTTCTTTTTTTCTTTTAGCTTCGTTTTTCTCGCTCGTTTTATTTTGTCGTTAAAACTTCTCCAGCATCCGCGGCGGGAGCGCCAGCGGTCTACCTGCCGCCACGGCAACAAAGCGCTCGTAAACTGAAGGCCCCACCGAAAAACGGTCGAGATTTGTTTCGGTTTAGTGTCCTGGTTTAGTGGTTTTTTTTCTTCTTCTTCTTCTTCTTTTGCTTCAAAGGAATTAACCTGCCCCTGCCAGGCATAAGGAAGTCCGAAGCAACAGCTAAACACTTCCAGTTCTAAGAAATCCTCTGCAGTTAAACTGTGACGTGTCCGATCTCGAGGAATCGACTCAGCGAGATGTTGGCATTTGCAGCCACCATCGCGAATGCGTTGGAATGCTGCCAACGCCGGCACCGTGCGAAAAGTGTAACGGATTTTGCCTCGCGAGTGAAAGTCGCTCAACGGCAAAGTGGCGTTGCGTTGCCTTCCAGTTACAGATTTTGTTCCAAACGCCAACGACTAGCGGGAATGATCAACTCGAGGATTATTTACAAACCATTACAACGTTGATTGTTTTCCTAAAACGATTTACGCAAACTGAAGAAAGCTTTCAAATGATGTCATAAGTGGACTTATTTTTTCCCTTGCTTAGCGAACCTAAAAACTGTTTAACCAACGCAAGGTCGATTTTTAACTTCCAATATCTACAGGTCGATCCTTAACTATGTTTTTTTCCAATTACAAAAAGTACAAAATGGTATTTCTTAGTTGTTTTCGTGTTCGAGGGAATTCACACGCATTTTATCGTACAAATAAAAGTATTTATTTTCTGTGCTCCTTCGTTGAATGTTTCGCAAATAAACCATGCTAGTTTTCACTAAATATATTACATCAAGTTAGCCGAAATGTGTTTTATTATAAGAGATGATTTAAAGAAGATTTTGCTACGCATTGGTAATCAAAACGAATACTTTAACTTTTGGTTAACCTTGAAGATACCTAAAAAATGGCTGTTCGACCGTATCGCTGCTACCAATACTATTTTCACAATTTTTTTTTTCTCGTTCCTTTAGACACATTTTGATAACCCTTTGTTCGCCCTTCCTAGCCTAGGCTAGGAAAGATTTATTCCTCACCCAGCGAGCAAAAAAACACTGCAACTGTATTGGGTAGGGCTTTTGCTTCTCTATTATCTAACAACCTACATTTTTATCTTGTACAAAGTGCATGCCACGATGTTGTGAGCGTGTGTGCATCAGCGCCGTTACTGATAGTGCGGTTGTTTTTGTTTATCTTTTACATTTTTTATGCGTAACTTTTACGGTTACGGGTTTTAAATGTTTATAACGTGTATTAAAAGGTTATATACGTTTCTTGTTACATTAATAATTTTATTACCATTCCACTATCTTCATTGCAATGATGATTTATTAAAAACATAATGTTGCAAATTATAATATAATATTTGCCGATTGTTTCGTAACTCGTTTTACTTGATACTTTCTCCAGCATTTCCTTGGTGCCGAACAGGTGGGTAAGAATGTACAGTTTCAGTTGCTTTATGCCTTTTAAAATTCTCCCCAGGGCTCATCCGTGCGTCGTATTCGTCGCTGCAAACTACCGAACATCCGCAAAACCTCGCCAAAACGGCTGCCCTTTGTACCTTTGTGGTGTGGTATAGGTATTGTGCTCCTGCCGCAATGGAGCACCTGTCGTTTTGCACACTGGTGTACGCACCGCACACCAGCTCGGCGTATCCCGTGCCGGGCAGCTCCAGCGCAGGATGCAATTATTAACGGTCCATCATCTCGAAACGGGGCCCGAAACTGGAAACAGTTACAGTAGAGCACGTACGAATTTACGAACATTTTGCAGTTTTGCAAACAGAAATAAACCCGGTATATAACAGGCTCGCCGCAAATGGTCCGCACGGGAAAGCAGTTACGTTAACCGAAGTAAACTGCGCTTTTAAGTAGTCGCTTCTAAACGTCCCTTTAATAATTCATCGCTAGCGTCTCGGTCTTGAACATGATTTAAACCAGCGCTCTAATCTAGAGGCATTATTTTATTACTCACATTAACTTGGAAAAATAATTTAACAATTTCTAGGTAAACTGGTGCAGTTTTGATTCGAAAAATAAGGAAGTAACCGACCTTCCCGTGGAGTATGGCATCCCGTGGCCAGCCTCGAAGGACACGCCTGCGGATGGGAAGCTATTAGCAATTGATTCCTGCAAGCTGTAGACTAAACAAACAAAACATCGAATAAAAGGACGCAGACCTTCGTATTGCGGACATTATGTGCCGAGACGAAATTCTTCGGAAAGTCCGTAGTGTATTGGCATCCTGTCATTTGTTTTCACGGTGCCCGCGAGGGGGGGGGGGGGGGGGGGGGGGGGAGAGCGGTATCGGGGATCATGGCAAGCAGCCGAGAGGTGGACACACGGGCCGCGCGGGCTGTCGGAAGGGTATACGATGTACCGGCCGGCAAGTCGATCGGTGTGTGGACCAAGCCACGCCAGCACGGATGGCGGCACAACGACATGCAACGGCGATACTAGCGCGAGCCGAGCGTTCAAATTTACCGATGTAATGGCCGGTAAATTTTACTATCATTTTAGTATGTATTCCTGTCCAAAATGGTAACTATGGTATTTGATGTAAAAAATCATCCACAACCAAAAGAAGCACAAAGGACTCCTTGCGTCGGGATGCTTTCATGACAATAACATTTGTGGATTATTATTATTATTAAATTCATCTCTGTTATGGTAATTACACTGTCGGCGATGGTCGCTTCTAAATGCTGTGCTTTTAAAAATCAAATGTTCAAGTTGAAATACTCGAAAGGTCCAAAATATCTCATACGAGACCGTGAAGTGTAGCTGCAGGTTTAGTAATATACCTACACGAACGGTGCTGGAAGCTCGAGATCAGGTAGAGACGGTGGCCAAAGTGAGTAGGGAAGATGATGAAAAGATGCGGTGGACTGTGATAGATGCCTTCACCGGCGAGTAACACTTTACGGTACACGTCTTATGAAAAGCGCTGTGTTTGCCGGCACTGGGCAGGGGTTCCGGCGTGCGGCAAATGGGGAGACACCGCGAGTCACACACAGTTGCGCAAAGGGCCGCTGTCGCGGCTCCGCAACATGAGAATGCTTCTTGTGAGGTATACGATATACGACCACCACCAGCTAGCTTCGGCCAGCCTTGGCATGGGGCATGCAACCTCCGCGGTGGCGTACAGTTGTAGTCACACCAACCGCACATTAGGAGAGCAATCGTCCGAAGGGTCGCGATTAAAATAAAACCTTCAATTTCTCCTTTAGTGAACAGAGTCTTTGCATCAAATCAATCAAAATCAAATCAAACGACCCAAACCGGAATAATCTTAAGAAGTATGGCAATTGTATCACCACATCAAGAATAGGAAGTAGAAGACGCTTGTATCCTTTTGCAAACATTTCTAACCATTATTTTTCAATCTATCCATTCAACTGTCTTTTTCTTTCACTCTATTTTTATACTTCTTTTTCTCTCTTTTCTCCTTCTCTTTCTCCCTCTGTCTCTCTTTTACATTCAAGCTCAAACCGATGCGAACGAACGTACCCCAGACCTTTTTCATTCCGAAGAACATCTTGACCTGTTTTCTTATGCATTGAAGTTCAGAATGTTCTATGCTATGGCTTTCTACCTTATCTACGGGTCTCCATACGTATGTGCACAGACACACACACACAGCCGGAGACGCATATGTAAGCCACATAAGCCGAAGAATGAGACGAAGGATGCTTCTACAAAGCTATTCTGCACGTTGCTCTATCTATGCTGGTACGCCTCTTCGACTGCCCGATGGTTTGCCAGGCTTTTCATTTTGCGAACGTGGATTGAGCGTCCTTGCATACCGGTTCTTGGTGCGTATTCGCCTGCCCGATGGTGTTCCAGGCATTTCGTTTTTGTGAACGTGAATTACCAGTCCTTGGTGCGGATTCGAACCCAAACAGAATGAATTGCAGTGCTGAATTAACCATTGAAAAGTCCCTATGCCATAGCTACGTTTTGCACGTCAAACATTGGATTTACATCTTCCACGAAATCGCTTTTGTCGCTGATCTTTATTGCTCAATTTATATATCGGCTTATTCGGAAATTTAAAAACGGTTGAGATGGCCACAGAAGGATACAGATTTCTGTTCTCTGTTCTGTTGTTCTGTTCTGTCATCATTTGAAGATCGGTGCCCAGCTGTTCGTAATACCGGGTTTTCGAGTTTCGTGCCACCGACTTCTGGCGTACAGTAAGTGTTGAAATGTGTGGCATGTGCCTGCATGAAACTGCCTACCGGTCGCCTGGTGTGTTCCGTTGCGCTGGTATCCCGAGGGTAGGTGTTAATTGAGTAGGATTTGGGTGGGGGGGTCCAAACGTTTCACTGAGGTTGCATCAGAATGACGGAAAGTCTACACACAGTTCGGTTTGGACGTCTTATCGATATTAAGGGGGGGTTGAGGAAATTCGAAATTATTGAACATTTACATATGGTTGAAGAAAAAAAAATCACCGTGCGATTGTTTCGAGCAGCACTGTTTTAGCGCCGTTTCGCCTGTGTGCGAGCGTATATGCTGCGCGTGAGAATTCCGCTTTCAAATGTAAGCTGCTGATATTGGTGGCGATGAGGTTGCGATGAGGTACCGCGTAGAAAATCAACCCACCGCCCTGTTTGTTTTCCTCCCGCGAGCATGATGCCGGTTATGGTGGGGGGGGGGGGGGGGGGAGGGCATCAATGTATGGGCCGCCCCATAGCGTACCCATAACCCGTAGGCAATTATATGTGTAGCAATTGTAGTGCTGTGTAGCATAGCATGCAGCATACTGTAGTAACAATACCATTGAGATTCAATGCCCATAATCGCAGGATATGTGTATGCTCGGTCGCAGCATAGCCGCGGACAGCACTGTTACTCCCATCCCGCTCTAGCGCGCCTCACACTGTGCGCGGTTGTTATGGTGTGCGTGTCGACTGGCGTGAAGCGCGCTTGCGTACGGTCTCCACCGGTAGGATCCTCCTTTAGCCGGGCAGTTCACTTGAACCGCGGTCGTCCGCATCGATTCAGTCAGCGTTGAAACGGTATCGGAGTCGGTCACGAATTTTGTGCGGTGCTCGCGGTGGCATTTTTTTAACCAGTGCCCTCTCCCTTAGTGGTCGCGTAGGCGCAAAGTAACGCAACGCGGTATAGTGGTATCGCGAACAAAGGCCAAAAAACCGCCAAAATCCGCAGTTTGGAAAACCCTACCATCCGGAAATTCTCGGTGACTTCCCCAACGGCAGAAAGAAAAAGAATTCGGGAAGTGCTCGGTGTGTGCCAATCTCGGTTGCAGTAACCTCGTAGGCGTAGTAACGCCGGCAATCCGGCCACATCGGCTCCAGAGATTTCTCCACTGCACTCTACTGATCGAAAGCTTACAACAACCCCGGTGCCGGTGCTTTTTTCGCTGTTCGATTTTTATCTTTATCTTCGTGGAAACGAAAGGACACGCTTAGTGGCAGGATCCATCGAGCAGTCAGATAGTCACATAACGGTGTTTTCTGTGGATAGCGAACGTGCGACAGTGTGAGAGACAGGTTCGATCCGCGCTCCCTTTCCCTTCAGGTCCAGTGCTGCGCCATTTGGCAAATCATCTCGGTTGCAACAATAATATAAAAGAAAGGGTTCAACCGGGGGCCACCTTCCACACTTCCCTGGCAATTGCAATTGCTTCCAACTTCGCTCAGCCTTCGCTCGACGGGCAAAACGGACTCCAAAATCAAGCGCGCGCGCGCGGGCGTGACGGTGTGTGTTTGTGTGTACCGATCGGAAGCAGGCAGGTGGAGGGTGTGTGCCGGGGCGCGGTGTGATGAGAATGATCGCGGTGCGCCGTCACTGAATGTGGCCGTTATCTTGTCGGAACGAGCGATCGGTGGAGATGTCGCACAGTGGTACCGAACGGACAGCTGGAGCAACGTTGAGCAGTGAACCCGTCGATGTACCCATCCTATTAGTAGCCGCCACTAGCGCCAAGTTACCGTTCGTCTATAGTGCACCCGTAAGCAGCAGCAGCAGCAGCAGCAGTAGTAGTAGTAGCAGTAGTCGGTGCGCGCAGTAGTAGCACCGAGTACACACAAGGCATATTCATTCGATTCACGCGGCTTGCCGGCTTGTGCATATTGCGCTGGAAAATTGTTCCCAGTGTCTCGCCAGCCAGCCCTCACCCCTCACCCTTTGGGGCCGCGTGCGGTGTTGTTTGTTCAAGTGTATTTTTTTTTTCACGCGCCTCGAAGGCCCCTCCTCAACGCAGAAGGCCGGGTCGCGACAAGTGGTTCAAATTTGTTGGAGAAGCAAACCAGCAGTGTGAAGTTGGCCGGATGCCGGAAAAATAAAAAAAAAAACCAGCGAGTGTTTGTGCTTCTGGACACCAATTCTACTATCAAACAATTTGACCCACGATCAAACCCAAAAACCAAGCAAAAACACCCTTAGTAGTCGGAAGTATACCACAGTGCGCAGCAAAAGGTGCGTCCTGTTGTGTTTTTTTTCCTGCCGTACCCGTGCGTGTGTTCCAGTGCGTAGTGCATTTACGTGCGTGTGTGTGTGTGAGTATTTGTATGTGCGTGCGTGCAACGGGGGAATAAAAACATTACGCAAGCTTCTCCTCCACCCACCCCACCCACACACCGTTGGGTGAACCCAAATGCGAGCATCGCCGGCTGCGCATCGGATATTTCTGGTGGAAAAAAAAAGTTCGGTTTCGGTGCACAGGCTGTAGGATTTCCAAAGTGTGCCCTCGCTGAGTGTGCAATATAGATAATTTGGCGTGCCTGGTGGGGCCCAAAAGGCAGAAGGAAGAGGAAGAGGGAAAAAGTTCCCCCAAAAGCAGTTGGGTGGTGGAAGAAATTAACGCGAAACGGAAGCCAGACGAAGCGACGAAAGACAAAATACGGCGTAAAGCAGAAGCAACTGTGGGAAAGTATTATCCGCAGTGCAGAGTGTAAGCGAAGAGGAAGGAAGGAAAAGTAGTATCCCACTTTTCCGACCGAGCGCTTAAAAAAAATTTATATCACACCACAAGCCACCACCAATCAACCAAGTATAGTAACGAAACAAAAGCTCCGCAGGGAAGAAACAAAGCATAAAGAAGCATACTTCGAGAAACAGCGAAGAAAAGAAAATCGATCGAACCGTGTTTCATTCTTCGAACCAGCAAACAAGTCTGCAAATATCATCAAGCCCGGTTCTGCTGACGTCCATTCAAGGTAGGTCCTATGGTGCGGTAGCTAAAACACCAAATGAAAACTCACTTTACTTATGTTCTGCTTTTCCGTTTCCCAAAATTACCATCGGTTTTATTAATGTGAGGGGCCTGGACAGCCGAGCGGTAGAGCCCGGTGCTGCACCACCCAACTGAGAACCGAACCCCTTGTACGTGACGATTGACTGTTCCCTAACAGATCTATAGTAAGGCCCTCATGGGACAGGTATGACCGCAGACCCAAGAAGAGGAAACATATTATGCATGTTTTGACAAACTTTTCGCTTGGTTGAAAAGTTTTGTTTCAACTCATCGAACTGAGCCCATGGTGTACTACTACTTATTTGTGTGTGACGGATGAATCATCCCGCAGCTGTTCCCGGTCGGCCCATCTGCGATTCGTCCAATTGACGGCCCTTCGCTAGGGTTTTTCCTTGTGACTTGTCGCAAAGCGAGAAACAAAATAGTTGAAAATCCTCAGCTGAGCTATCCGGTACTCATTAAGGCTTTGCAGATTCCAATCTCAAGATGTTGCGGGTTTTCGCATTCAAACATACAGCTTCATGTCTTGCTGAAACTGAATCGGAATTACCCAACTCTATGAAACAGTTGTGCCACCACCCGATAACAGTCGCTGAACAATTCATTCCCAGACACAAACAGGCAGAAAACTCGGTTAAAAAATGTGCGTTTCGGGGAACGTCTGCGAAATGCGATTGTAAGTCGTCAAGAAAAAAGGAAACCAGTGTTACTCCTTACTTACCACCGACGTTCAGCATAATTCAATTGGTTGAAGTACCGCCTCTCCTCCTTCTTTTTCCGCTCCATATGGAAAGCGAACGTATTTCGGATTGGCGAACGGTGGATTTTTCCACCCACTCTCGTCTCTCGACATTCGTGCGAATGTGTTTGTGTCGCGCATTCTTGTTGATTCCAGCCCCGGCCGGCCCGGCGTAGGCGGATGACCCGAAGAAGCGCGCGCGCTTACCTCACCCCCGGCATTTCCGCTGTGTATGTGTCTGTGTTTGTGTGCATCAGAACTAACACACACACATACAGCCCCGGGCTGCATTTTTTTTTTGCAACGAACAGATGCACTCACCCCTGCTTCGGCTTCGGTTTAGGTTCGCCTCGAATGACTCAAACTGTAATTACTCATCATCAGCCAAAGCAAGGCGAAGAAAAACAGAAAACAAATGAAAACACCTACCAGCTGCAACTCAAACAAATGCCTCCAGTCCGCGAAGAAAGAAGCAAAAGCATGTTCTGCAGCTTTGTGTGGGGGTCTTGATTTGAAACACTGGAATCGGAAAAGTTGTCTCTCATGCTTTCCAAATATCATCCAAAAACACCTGGCATTTGGATGGCATTCCACCAGTTCCACGAGAGACACTTTTCCGAAGAAACAAACTTTTCTTTTCGTCAGAAAACCAGCCTCGAATACTCGAGCATGTTCGAGTCACTAATGTGTTTGATTTCGGGTCAGTTCTAGCGAATGTTATTACGACGTATCAATAGAAACTCTGTTTAAACTCACTCAGTTTATAAAAGTACAATTAGTTCGTATATTTAAGTTCAGTTCAGATATAATCTAACCTAGAACACTGATAAAGTAGCAATATTAAGTAAACCGAAGAAGAATGTTTTTGGATGCATCCAGCGTTGTTTGTTCCATTTCACATTGCTCGTTCTACGTTTTTGGAAGTCATGGCACATCGGTTTGCACTCAAATGGTATTGTCATATGATAGATCGGAACTTATGTGAAAATGTGTTAAATGTATTTCTGTTGATTGAAATTACGTTAAAGCTAAAAAATTAAATTCTTTGTCATGGATGGCAACGTAAGTAAATGTTGGTAGTTCATTTCTCGTATGCAGATTTTGAACGACTATTTTTAACTGGCTGAAATTGAAAAACGAATAAGCATTTGATTAGTACTTGCTTCCCAAAATGGCGAAATGTTCGTCCGACGTGAGCGGGGGGAAGTAGACTTACTGCGTTATTTGAAGGTGCGGTGTTGCAAATTGATTTAAGCACGTTGCGCAGGTACCTGGCCATATACTTCCGATCAGTATGCGGCATCAACATCATGCGATGGACCGGCGGCAGTAGCTCAAATCGGCTCTTAAGTATGTTCGGCTGCTTCAGACTCCACCAAAAAACGCTTACGGTGTTGAACATCGTCATCATACTGCTCGGGAGTAACAGAATCTCTTGTCCCATTGCGGTGAGAAGTGGGCGCAGGTCACCGATATCGGCGCGGACATAGGGTGTAAATAGTCGCCGGTACATGGTGAGCACATTCGCCGGCACTGTTTGGATGCCTGGCTGCATACAATTTACGCACGTCAGCGCGTTCAGGGGCTAAAAGAGAAAGATATAGAGAGAGGAAGGCGGTGTGTCGGTTTGAGAGGGAGAGAGAGGGAGGCGTGGGTGACGGGAGGTTATATTCTTACATATTCGTCATCCACGGGGATGTGTTCCAGCATGACCAGCAGCGCTGCAAGGGCGTTACACTTCGCGCACCGAGGGTACACCAACTTGTCATCAAAATAGAACAAACAGTGGCGTGGCTGTTCGCCAAAGCGCTCCATTCTGAAACCGAAACGAAGAAGAAGGCATTTCGAAAGGGTTAAGTGGTGTTTTCTCTCCATATTTCTTTGACTCGTAAATGTCGGATCTCGCTTCCCCCCCATCCCCAATCCTTGACTAATCCAACGTCTGATTATCGTTCGCAGTGGTAACCATGATGATGGGCACGTCTGGCCAGCAGCATTGGGAGCTGATGCCGAAGATCGACCCGATCGAGGCGGACGGCATCGACGTCGATACGGTGGACGCGTTTCTCGACCCGTCAAAAGACTTCGAGCATCTGGACTTTGGCGAGCCGGCCGGAGGAGTCGCTGGGGCCGGCGGGATGGGCCCGGGAGTGATAGGGGTAGGCGGAAGGGGGGTTGGAGCGTCGGAAACCCTGCCCAGCGGAGGTGCGGCGGCAATGGCGAACATGTCCGTTGCCGGTGGTAGCGGTGGCGTTGGCGCCGGGACAGGAACCGGTGCGCTCAACGCAGCCATGTTCCCGGGCGGTGCGTTCTACGAGGGCCACACGCAGATGCCGGCGTCCCCGGTCGACCAGAAGTCTCAAATCATACACGACTGCATGTGGGCGGGCATGTGCGACGACCAGTCGCACCCGGAGAAGAGCGGCGGGTGCAGCCGGTGCGCCCATCAGCAGCAGCAGCACTATCGCCAGCAGCTGCAAACTCTCCACCTTCACCATCACCTTCACCACAGCCATCAGACAGAGGAGTCGCAAGGGCAGACGGCAGGGAAGGTGTCGACGGCACAGAGGACGTTCTCCACACCGCCGCGGGTGGCCACCAACAACACGAACCAGTTTAGGCCATCGCCGACCAGTCTGCTCGCGCCGTTCAAGGCGACACAAAGCGCGGCCGAGATACCGGCCGGAGGTTCACTCCTCAAGCGTCAACAGCAGCAGCAGCAGCAGCAGTTGCAACAGCAGCAGCAACAGCAGCAACCATCACCAGCTAGTAGTAACCATATGCGACAGCTTCCAATAACACCACCGTCCTCGGAATACTACTCCCTAGCATCGTCCGACAGCTCATCGTCATCGTCGTCGTCAGCGGCGGGTGGTGGCGATGGTCCACAATCGGTTGGCGCGACCCTGCGCGTGCCGTACCTCCCCCGTGGCACCTTCCTCGCCGACAAGGAGCGCCAGGTGTTGGCGTCGTGCGCCTCGCAGCAACACCACGCCCGCCCGGACACTCCGCTCAGCCTGGACGACGATGCGCCCGAGTTCAAACACAACCTCGACCTCGTTGCCACGTGCACGATCGGCTCCAACCAGCAGAGCCTTTTGCAGCAGCAACAACAGCACCACACATCGGCGGCGTCCACCGGCGAATCTCGCCACGCTGGTGGCAGTATAGCCACCGCTTCCCAGTCGTCGCCGGTCAGCTGTAGCAGTAGCACGAGTGGCAGTAGTAACGGCATCGGCAGTTACGGCAGCAGCCCGCGGGCCAGCATCTCCACCAGCACCAGCACCACCACGAGCGGTCAACATACGCCGCAGTACTACTACAACTATCTGCAGGACGCGACGGTGGAGCACATGCGCTTGAACAAGCTGTGCGAGCAGCTGGTGATGATCGACGACCCGAACGTGATGCCGGGTGGCGGGGGCGCCCATTGCCATCCGGACGCGGTGATGCGCCCGGACTCGCCGGACAACGCGCTCACCCAGCTGCTGTGCGATCTGCGCGACATCGAGATGAAGGACAGCGAGGATTCGGTACGGGGCAGCCTGTTCGGAGCTGGCGACTGTTCGTCCCTGCTGGCGGGCTCGGGCTCGGGATCGATGGTGGGACACGCGGGAGGAGTAGCGAGCGGCACTGCTGCCACGAGTGGTGGTGCGTTAGGGGGTGGCGTTAGCCTCATCGGTGCCCTGTACCAGCACCGGATAGCACAGCGTTCCTCGGTTCACCATAATCTGTACCTCGGCGGTACGTCAGTGGGCACCGGCAGCAGTCTGCATCAGTCCGATCTGCATCTGCACGACCTACACCATCATCAGCATGTGAGTGCGTGCCGGTGTGAGCAGGTTCCGCACCTGCGGGGATGCAGTATGTTCCACCACGGTGGTGTCGGTGTGCGACAACACTTGGCGTCCCGCAAACGCCCGTACACCTGGATCGACTGCGCGTACGACGACGAAGCGTTTGACGATGGGGACGCCGAGGAGGACGTGGTGAAGCAGCTCGAGCAGGAGGACGACGACGACGAGCTGCTGTTCGGCACCAACGGCGCCGAGTTCGGCGCGTCGAGCTGCTCCTCGGAGGACGACGACGAAGATGACGACGATGAGGAGGAGGAGGACGACGAGGAGGACGAAGAGGAGGATGAGGAGGACACGTGCTCGGTGGCGAGCAGTGGTGGAAGCGATCGTCGGCTCGTGGGTCGCCGGACGCGCCGCCCGATGCAGTCGTACCAGCATCCGGCGTCGGCCGTCCGGAGTCGCAGCCATCACCGGCAGCACCAGCGGCGCCGGGCCGCGCTCGTCGTGCCCGCCTCCCGCCCCTACGACGCAAGCGCCACCCGCAAGTCGCGCAAATCAAAACAGCAGAAGCCGCAGAAGAAGCAGCTCGGCGCGGAGGTGTCGTACATCGCTACCGAGGTGCACGTGACGACCGCACCGTCGTCGCCCAACTCGTCCACCGACCATCACCTCGGTGCACCGATCGCACCCAACCACTCCGAATGCCACCAGGCGACGCACGTCGGCGACCACAGCTACACCCGGCCGAAGGGTCGCTTCATCATGAACGAGCTGGGCGTCCAGACGCCGTCCGATTCAGGTTAGTGTTAAAATCACATTTTCATTTGCGTTTCAGAAACCATAACCTATGCTGAATTCATATAACCGGCCCCGCCCCCAGATGGCGCTTATTATAACACTACCCTATGAGCAATAGAGGGTTTGTTAGGTTATAGCTTCCTAAAACGGAACACTCCAAAACATACCACAAATAACATTTTAACAATCTCGTTGTACTTACTTCGAGTTGATCTAGTTGAACTCTTGCACCTCGAAGATCACAATTGCAACAAATACTAGAACGAAAACTATAAATTAAAAAAAAAAGCTCCAAACAATCGTTCCACATCAGTCCTCCAAATGATGGTTCCACATCGATTTATATTTACCTTCAAGAAGGCGACGATTTTACAAGATATGCAAACAACTAACAAGATTGCCGGATGAGAGGGCGAAGAAACACAGAGAGCGTATTGAAAGTCCGGCTTTTAACAATACTTTTGGCTTTTAATTATACTTGGAACGAGGAACGCGTCCTACCGCAGCGAAACGATCGGCTGAAAAGACACGCCGGCCGACGAACTGTCAAAACAGCAGCTTGGGGGACGGAGGGGGGGGCTTAACTAATGTTGGCAACATTGGTCGAACGGTCAAGGTGCTTCATTTTGAGGTATCCCAAGATGATTAGTTATGGAATCTTCACCCGAAATGATAACGCTTACGAACCAAAAAGAAAATAATTACATAATTTTGAGTGCTATTTATGGCATTTATTGTTAGTTAAAAATAATTTTGCTCCACCAACCGGGCCTTTGCCGGACATATGTTGTTTTACAACGGCAACCCTGCGGTACGTACGTACCGGTACGGGCTTTCGTACGGTTTCGGTTGGAAAACGTACCGGTTTTCGCGAAGGATGCTGAATGTAATTTCATCTCCAAACACATCCAGCAGCCGTGTGTGTCCGATCTTGCTTGATGTTAATGTATAAGAAAATATTATATTTTCATATTGCTATGTTATTTGGCCAAACATCACGGTCATCGATTTTGTAAAACGTCTCGTACCATAATTTTTCGATTAGCTGTCAAAGTGGATTCGGCCGAGATGCCGGCAGAAGGAAGGTGTATTCGTCTTGGGCCCTGCGCGTCGCGAGTGCGAATGCGCTTTTGTGGAGGCTGGCATCTTAGCTCTCGCTCGCGCACGGAACCCGTTTTTCTGCAGCCAGTGCGTTTCGTTCTTCGGCGTCCGTGCGAGTTTACGGTTTTCGTTCCAGCGCGCGCTCTCGGCTCCAATGACATTTGCAGCATAATGGGAAGCAGCGGAATCTGCCGGATGTGGTTGGCTGCCCTTGTTGCTCGCGTGTGTTTCTTCACGCCGGTTCGGTTCGCGGTTTTTGTTTACCTGCGGCAAACTGACAGCCTGTGATGCTGCTGCCGGTGCTGTCAATCGCGAGGCTTGTCGCGATGCCTCCACTCGAGTGATGGGTGCGCGAAGGAGTTATGGAATGATGCAAATGGTTCGATTCGGCGTAAAGGTGAACCCGGTGCGGAATTAGCGAGTGTGTGTTGACTAAATTAATGAGATAATTCGATCCTACAAATTGTGTACAACGTGTATTTTTCACACCTTACTCTAAATCATTTCTCTTTCACTTCTCACCTGACTCTAAATAGCTCCCTAAGTTTGACGTCTGTAAAAGAGTGTTGTTTTTAAAGGTGTTTGTTCCATTTGGAAGTAGCAATGTTGCAAACACAAATCGGCAGTCAAAGGGTGTCTTCTCCTATGTGCAATTATGCATGTCAGGATCGTCATCCACATTGTTCAGAGCAGCCTCGCCGACTCCATTCGGACTCTGCTAGGAAAAATAGGAATATCAAACAACTCTGTCCATGTTTTCGGTGAATTAGCTTATCACCTTAGACTATGCTTATGACAAACTTACCACAGAACAGATTTAGTTGTTCTACATCCGCAACTTGCAGACATTTTTAGTCTTGGAACTGCTTCGCTTTCCGAGTTAATCTTTTTCTTTGGCTGATCCTCGGATGCTTTGGAGATTCAATGGCCATCCCATTGAAGGTATTTGGGACTTTGGGAGACGTTCTGGACAACGAGTGTGTGTTTACTGAAGGCTACTAGAACATCGGCGATATTTTTGGTACTCTATTTCCTAGGTTAGTATTCTGGAGGACACGTTTAGAGTTCGTATCAAGTTTGTAGACAACTCTATTTCTTCATCATAGGTTAGTATGTTGGAGGACACATTTAGGCTTCGTTTTGGAGGACTACTACAGACATCCGAAGAGTTCATTTGCTCCGGTCAAGACCGGTTAGGCCGGGAAAGCTGCTTTAGCCGGCCGGCGGTCGGCGGTGACGTCACGGGGCTTAGGCGTGGCCATGCGGGA
Source organism: Anopheles ziemanni (assembly GCF_943734765.1). NCBI lineage: Eukaryota > Metazoa > Arthropoda > Insecta > Diptera > Culicidae > Anopheles > Anopheles ziemanni. The sequence goes on from NC_080707.1 coordinate 3,147,740, forward strand.
GGGGTCCGTGACGGATCGATGCGAACGTTAGCTCGTGAGATTCCCCCACCCTCCCCACCCTCCTCTTTTCTCTACCCATTTCCCACCCTACGACAACGTGCCGGACGGTGTGCAAGGGTGGAAAGCAGTGGCCCCCGGGCATGCGCGTGGTGTTCCGGCCAGCATGTGGCGGCACTCTCCCGTGTGTGTGTGTGTGTGTGTGTCCTCCGGCTCCCCCGGCTATACTCCGGTGTGGTTGGATGGTTGGACAAAAAATTCCACCGCGCCAGAGGGAAAAAGTCACAAACCGAGGGATGGGTTTTCCGTCTTCCGCGCGTGTGCGGCGCGAGACGCGGGTGTGTGTGTGTGTGTACGTGTGTCTGTTTCAGGGTCATCGGACGAATTTTGCTTCTCCAGTCTGCGGAGTCTCGGCGACATCGCGGTCGTTCGGCCTTTTCGACTCTTTTGTGTTGGGTCGCGCCCGCATGAAAATTGGACCAATTTGGATGCTCTTTCTCTCTCTCTCTCGCGCTCTCTTTTTATTATACACACCCACACAATCTCGTCCTTCGAGTGGAAGAGAAAAGAGGACTCTGGACTCTTGAAAATCTCTTCCAAAAAAGAAGGATTCAGGAATTGAAGAAAGTAAAGATGGATGGGAAAAATCCAGAAAGAACCTGCCAGAAGGGCGGGGTGGGGCGGCGAAAGCCAGACAGACCGTGGCAGGTGGCGTAGAACTCCGCTCCTCCCGCATCATCCTCCTGCTCCGGCCACCAGCTTCAATCCTTTCGACACTGATAATTATAAGAGAAAGGGAAGCAATAACGGATGCCAAGGGTTAGATCCACACACACACACACACGGTGTACGTGGTGGCGCAATGCGTCGTCGCCGTCGCCGGACCCTTTCCCTTTCACTTTTTTTTCCCCCGGACCACCCTCCTCGCGTCGTCGTTTCCTCTCCCTCCCCCCAAAATCAGGGCAGGCGAACTTCCATTTCTGCTGCCGATAATTTATTAACGGGTTATTATTATTATTTTCCACCACTATTACGAACATTTGCCTCGGGGATGCGTGTAAAACGTGATCCGATTGTAAGTATGTTTGAATGACCCCCTCCCCCATCCCCCCCCCCCCCCCCCCTTGCCCCTCCCTATGCAGTATTGAACACTTTCACTTTCGGGTGGGGCGGCGCGCAAGGTCATTAAACTCTCCTCGTCATTTTCCTACTTCCAATGCACTTGTGTCTGGTCCTAAGTGTGTGTGTGTGTGTGTGTGTAGGAAAATGGGTAAAAAATGGGATCTCTGCGCAAAATGAGAGCAATAAAACGCACACACACACACACACACACACACACACATGCCCACCGGTGGAAAATTGAAGGATAGTCTGGAGTGGAAAAGGATTGATCGGAAAAGCGAGTCACAAGTCACGCTCTAAAACGACACTCGGCTGCTGTGGAAGGTTTTTCCCGACGTCGAAACGGAGCAGAGAGAGAGAGAAAGAGAGAGAAAGAGAGCGAGAAGGGGAGAAGCTGGTGTGGTGTACTATTATCGATTCCTGCACGATCCTGCGGGGGAAAACACCGTGTGTGGTGGAGGAGGAGGTGCAGGGGACTATCGCTCGCTTTTCCGGCGTTGTGTTATGCGTCGCACAAGTCCTGCCGGGGGTTTTTCCGAGCCTTTTTCACCCGGGAGGTGGTGGGGAGGGGGAGGGAGGGGGTAAATAATTTTTGCGACGCCGGAAAATCGGTAATAAACCGACCCCCTCCCTCTTCTCCCTCCTTTTGCGCGTGCGTGCGTGTGGTTTTCCCTCCTTTACTTGCCCGGCCTTGTGGCCGGATTTTCCGGAAGGACTCCGGAAGAGCAAAAGAGAACGGAGGCGGCGGCGCGTGGCGCACATAAACTCACCCCCTGCCCTCTTCCCTCTCCCCCATGGGGTTCAAGGTCACAAACCTCACGCGTGCACGAGAGTTCATTCGCCTCGGTGAGAGTGAGAAAGTGAAGGAAAAAAACTCCAAGATACTCCATCCAAACCTCTCCCTGAAAAACCATGTCCTTATCCCAAAAAACACTAAGGGGTGTAAGGAATAATTTAAGGATCGCCGGAAAAAAGTACAAGGCCACGGCCGCTGCGTCACACGCCATTCCGTGGGGAGGGGGTTGTGTGTGTGTGTTATAAAAGATATCCGCGTTCAACATTCGACGCAAAAGAAAACCAAGAGCTTGAGGCTGTATGGAACATAAATAAAAGCATTCGATCTCATTCTAATGGAAAATACTTTTTTCTCATGGAAAATTCAACTATTATTTCGGCAAAAAAAAGTATCACTGTCTGTGTGCGACAAAGGTTCAAAAATCCTACTCTTTACTCTTCTTCCTTACTTTATTAGTTTTCCAGCGAAAACAGACAGACTGGTCCAAAACTGCTTTTATTGCGAATCAAAAGTCCTTCCAGGGCTTTCTCTTCCTCCGGACGAGAGAAATAACTAATAGTGTGTGTGTGTGTGTGTGACGAAAAGGAAGACAAATCTCCTATCCTTGGCCCCGTGGGGAGGGGGGAGGGAAGGGATCCTTTTGCAATCCGATGCAGATGTTATTCGTTACGTAAAGACGACGACACTCGGAACTAGACAAGGATCTAGACTGGGGTGGAAAAATGTTAAACAGAGCGGAAGTATTTTTTTTCTTCCATTGTATCCTTTTCCAGTTCGGAGAAAATCGTTTCATGAGGGGTTGCGTCATTCTGTACGGCAGGAAAAAAAAAACTCGCTTTGTTTTGTCTTTTAATTGACGCAGTTAATGCCGTCTCGAAGCGTTTCCTTCCCGGAAGATAGTGGAAAACGGGGTTCGTTTTGTTAAATATTTGGTTTTTAGTACTACGTTTTAGTACAACTGCCAGAGAATGATCTCCTGTTGTGAATAAATCCTGCAAAAAGTCTAGGTTTCGTCTGGGAAGACGACCAAACGAATGATTATAAACCCCTTTCGTTTAACAATCCTCTCCAGCTTCCCGGCCGGAATTTAAACCGTATATACATACGTGTAAGTGTCTGTATATCGGGGTAGAAATACCCTCTCGCATGGTTCGCTTGCTCCTCTGCCCTTTGTGCGGTAGATGTCGGGCTTTCATTCATGATCAATATCTTCGCGGAAAAAAACCGGATTCGGGCGGGCAACATTCCGGATCGCACCGGGTTTTTTTCCTTTCGTTTCTCTCTCCTCTTGCCTTTCCCCCCCTTTCCCGGTGGTCCTATTGTCATTGGCGTTTTGGAAGGGAGCGGGGAGGAGGGGGGGTTTGGTCTCAAGCCAAAACCGGAATGTTTTTGCGCGGCGTAGATCCAAGCGGTGACCGAAGAAAACAAGGGGACAAGGAAAAGAGTAGAGTATAGGTAAATATAATAAAACCAGACACAAATCCGCGCGCCCCGGAGACAACAGCGAACCTTAAGAAGCAAGCGGCCAACGAGAATCGGAGAGGAGGCAAAACTAGTTGGAGATTTGAGCAAAGGAGCGCACACCATCGAAGCAAAAGAGGCGAAGAAAAACGGCTGAACGATTCCAAGGCCTGTCCCCCTCCCCCACCCCACTCATTCCCCCACCCAGCCGGGTTATCAACTCCTTCCACTTCTTCGCCTTCTCGACGCTCGTTGGAAGATAAATACACCACGTGCGTTGCGTAAACTTCGTGGGAAATCCGCGGGCCCGCAAGAGCCCCCCCCCCCCCCCCCCCCCCCCTCCCGGTCCGGTCACGCAACGGAACGATAAACCGTGCTTGCTTGCGTGGTGTGTGGAGCCTTATAATTGTATGCAACCGCTGCCTCTTCTGCCGGTTTCTTCAATGCTGGAGCCCGCGCGACAAGTGTTGTTGGCGGACGCGGGAAGGGAGGGGGTGAAGGAATAAAGTGAATAAATTCACAGCCTTCCTAATAAAGTGGAAGAAAAAGCGCATCTCTTCCGAACCGTCCGTTCCGTCGCCTCCATTTTCTCCGGACGCGGATAGAAGTAGTGGTGATGTCGGGGGTGGCGGAGGGGCGGTGGGGGGGGGGGGTTTAAAGAACAGGTTAGAACCCACCCCTTCGCACAAACTAGCTGCGCGGAAGGAAGGAAGGAAGGAAGGGCACAATCGGTATTGCAAAGTCGCGATGAATAATGATTTTGCCGGAAACGACGATGACGCTGGCGACGGTTTTATTTTTTCACACACACACACACACACACACACACACACACACACACTGGCGCAAATCCCGGGGCCCTTCGGTCGCAAAGTTGCCTAGTGGACGCGTGTTTAGGGTAGAACGGGGCCAAATGTGCCCTCAATTGTACTTGATTAAATAACTGTCTATAACTTTTGTTATAAGTCAAACCAATCATGGTTGCTTTCGTTACAAGTTACATGCTTTTAGTATCCTTAAGCTAGTATGTTAAAAGTCTGCAGAGCAATAAGCCTGGAATCCACAAAAAAGGGAAAAAGAAAACATGTTTTTATTTTTATTTTAAACAGTTATGCATAACGTTTGTTATAAAAATAGGTTTTTACTCTTTACATATTCCCTGTTCTTATAAATTCCCGTACTTTCCTTAGTTGTGCGCTTTTCTTGGATCAATTTACTTATGGACCGACTTTAGTTGCACATTGCACAATCATTTTAATATTTTCGAAGACATTCTACCTTCTTACAAGTTGTTTGTTTGATTCAAAAC